>NW_027020701.1:37500-42500 GCF_036884655.1 Musa acuminata AAA Group
TCGTTGGGAAATGAAGCGGACAATCTACTCTCAGTAGCATTGATCACCGTTGGTGAGGATTTTGACAACTATTGTCTTCAATTATCTTCGAAGGGTCTTTGAACTTGTGCAGAGCTCCTCTGCTGGATAGATAAGAGAACTGGGGTACTCGGTTTCGCCCATTCTCTTAAGAGTTGAGAAGGCAAAGGTTACTTGACTTCGCCCGCCTCCTCGAGGTTGTACTTCATGCATCGAGCTGGTTACTGGCCTTCGCCTGCTCTTTGCTCACACTTCTGAAGCACTTGAAGTGTTTGCACTCCTTGCGTTGAGTTAGCTACTGTGATTCACCTTCTCAATGCCATTGAACTTCTGGAATGCAGGAAGTTTTCACCCCAACTTGGAGTAATTCTCTGATAGATGAGGTCGCCTCTGGGATTGTACCGTCTTCTCCATCAACCCTGCCGCCTACTCCACTGAGTAGCAAAGGTACAGCACCACGTACTGCCTGCTTCGTTCCTTGGTCGTGCACTCTTGCATGACCCGAAGTCCTTCACTTACGGCTATCTTGATGAGAAACTTGTTGACACCGGTCTTACGAAGTTTCTTGGCCTCTGCCCTTCAGCCTTGTCTCGGTACTTGGAGATTGCCTCTGCATGCTCCACCTCCTCGGCCCCTTTCACGACCAAGCGCTCTCCCTCCGTGAGAGCAAGGGATCAATGACTTGCACGGAAGTCCCGCCTCTGCGGTACCATGGCGCTGCCATGCCCATGGCCCTACTATCCGTCGCTTCGCCTCTGTATCCCTTTCCTTCACAATCAGTAGAGATGTCTCCGTGGCACTCCTCTGAGTCCACCTCCATTCTAACTGATGCTTGATTTTGGGTAGCTAAGTCCCTCTGGACTCATCGTCGCTTCCTCGCCCCTTTCGACCTCCTGCTTCAACACCTCTGTGTTCTCCAAGCAGTCTGTTTGGTCGATGGAAAGACAGACTGCAACTCCCATGCATGGCCTCTGCCATCACATTGTAGGGTTTGCACCGATTCTGTTCTCCTTAGCTTCCTTGGTAGCAACGTTCGCTTACTCGACCTTGTCCTCTGACTTGTCGGGCTCCCTTAAGCGAATATGAGCTCTGGAGCAGTCCAACTCTCCAGCTGCTTCGATCATACCTCTGCATGATCAAGTCCCTCTCATGGGACTCACTGGTACTTGCATTCGAACTTTTCCCTTGGTGGAACCCAGCCCCCATATGCTGATGACCAAGGTTTTCATCCGATGCAAAATTCGGTGCACGCCCGGAAGACCCGCCTCTGCGGTACCATGGCCTTCACTCCTTGAATCCATAGCCCTTCTTGCCGTCGTGTTGTTCACCAAAGCGGAGCTCCCAGTAGCTCCCGATCATACCTCCATATGATCTCATCCCTCACGGGACAATGTCGTGTGTGTCGCATTGCCACGAACTGTTCCACCACGATCCGCTGCACCATGTCGCCTCCTGGTGACATCTCCATTGCATTCTGATCCTTGTGGAATAAACTCGAATTGTGAACCCTCCATGTGTGGCCTCTGCCAATACATCGCAGGGTCTCCTCCACCTTCGATTTTGTTCGCTCCTTTGGCAATCGACCTTCATCCACCCACTCTTGGGTCACACCTAGATGAAGCACCGCTCTAGGACAGTCCGTCGCCTAGTAGCTCCCGAAGTCCACCGACTTCGCTGTAATTTGTGCACCATTGCCTGGATCCTGGGCCTCTGCCCCTACCAGCACAATCTCCGCTGCACACTGCTTCCTTCATAGCAACTCAAATGACAACACTGTGGCATATTCTTCAAGAGTACCCGCCTCTGCATCCTCTTGCCCCGTGCTAAGGCCTTCTGAACTCAACTTCGCCTCCGCAAATTGAGTCGCCTTAGTTCCTCCATCGAATGCTCCTCCGAGATAAGGTGCATGTGCCCCGAAGCTCCCTTCGTCTTTGGCACCATGCAAGATGAGTCCGCTCTGTCAGAATGAAGGACCCAGGGAACAGCATGATTCTACTCCTGCCTCTGCAAGAGTTCATGTCCTTGACCTCTGTCTAGGGAAAGCGCTGTGCCTCTGCTCCATGTTCCAACTTCTATGCTGGCTCCCTTCAAGCGGCTTGGGTACTTCGCCAAGTTACACCCAAGTTGCTCCGCTCCTCGTTTCTGCATTGAGTCGATGGTGGCCCTCGCGCCCACCATTCCACGGGTCAGCCCTCCCTTGAGTCCGATCTCCATATCGACTCCAAGTGTGCCTCCATTTGAGTTGCTTTGGGTCGCTCCCCCACTTGATCTCGCAATGCATCCACCAATGCATTCTCTCAAGCGAGATCATGCGACGACTCCTCGCCGCTTGCTCAGTCCATCGAGCTTCGTGGAGTTGTTGTTTGTGAGGTACTCCTCCTCAACATGTGAAGTCCATCTCACATGATTCTCCCTTTGGAGAGCTGAGACTTATCCCTCCTGGATAACTGTCCCGTTGGAGCAACATCTCTCTTCGTTTCGGAGACCACCATCCCCTTGGACTACTCCGATCTGCTGAACAAACTGTGCATTGTTCTGCCTCTTGCAAACGCACTTGCTAGATTGCGCCTCCACGTCAATACAGCCACCGCTGCACCCCTCAAGGCCTAGCAACATGCTGAACTCGTTGCACACTTCAGCCTCCTCCGGACGTATCCTTCGCATGTCGAAGAGAAAGTTTCAATGCTCCATGGCGACGAGTCTCGACCGCCTTGGGATGGCCACGAACAATCCATCGTCCGCATACAAGCCCATGCATGAGTACCGAATTCTTCGAGTTAGCAATTCCCCTCACCTCTGTGAGCTTTGCACAACTCTTTCGGTCGCTGAGCAACTCATTCCACTTTGCATGGTCTCGTCCTTTGCCAAGCGCCTCGCTTGCCTTGAGCACCATCAAGTAAAGTTGTCAACGTTGAGCCGTAGCTCAAACTCAGCCATCCCAACCTTTGTGCGCTCCAAATTCTTCCAAGCTTGCCTGTTCTCGTGGTGCCTCTTGCGCGAAGGGTTGGCCATTCCTCTGAATGCCAATCTCAGATGCCCGCTCCTCTGAGCGACTCTTTTCCCTACATCTCCATGCCCGTTTTCCCAAAAACGGTCGCGCGTGTGCTGACTGCCCTCAACGCAGCCACGCTAGGTCCCCCACGTTTGCATGTCAAGTGTTTCTATGAGTGCTTGTCCCGCTCTGATACCATATTGTCACGACCTTAGCTGGTTTTGCCTAAGGCGTGCGGCACCCTCGCGCGTCCGTCCGCAAAGGTCAGCCTCCCCGAAGCCTCCCATTGTCCCTTAGGACCAACAAAAGAGAGAACGGGTTAAAGAGAACGCCTCAATCGGGATCCACAAGCAAACATGTCCGAAAAACACTTCATAGACAATGCAAATTACAAACAGACTTTACAAGCTCTGAATAGTGGCACAACAAAGGGTAAAATGGTCCATTACAGACCGAAAAGCTCTCGAACGTGTCCACATGACACAACCTTTATTTACAAGCCTAAAGAGGCCACCAACCCAACTAAAATGGGACTATTAAGCCTTCGGCCGCCCCTTTACATTCTGTACAAGGCATGAACATGCCAAAAGACAACGGACAGACATAAGCATTACATCCAACATCTTGTTTAGAAGTTTGTCCGTTACAGCGCGACGCAAGAACAGCCCAAAAACAGGCCAAAACGGCCCAAAAACGGGCCAAAACTGGCCATTTTTGGCTGCGCGAGCGAGCGGAGAGCGGCGGACAGCGAGCTAAGCGAGAGGCAGCACCGTCCCTGCTATACGAAAGCCCCATCCAGCCCTGTGCCACCCGGGGGGTTCCAGGGTGCTGAGATGGCTGACATTTTGCTCTGCTCACGACGGTCACCGCGCGACGCAAGAACAGCCCAAAAACAGGCCAAAACGGCCCAAAAACGGGCCAAAACTGGCCATTTTTGGCTGCGCGAGCGAGCAGCGAGCGGCGGACAGCGAGCGAAGCGAGAGGCATCACCGTCCCTGCTATACGAAAGCCCCATCCAGCCCTGTGCCACCCGGGGGGTTCCAGGGTGCTGAGATGGCTGACATTTTGCTCCGCTCAAGATGGTCACCGCGCAACGCAAAAACAGGCCAAAAACTGGCCAAAACGGGCCAAAACTGGCCATTTTTGGCTGCGCGAGCGAGCGGCGAGCGGCGGACAGCGAGCGAAGCGAGAGGCAGCACCGTCCCTGCTATACGAAAGCCCCATCCAGCCCTGTGCCACCCGGGGGGTTCCAGGGTGCTGAGATGGCTGACATTTTGCTCCGCTCACGACGGTCACCGCGCGACGCAAGAACAGGCCAAAAACTGGCCAAAACGGCCCAAAAACGGGCCAAAACTGGCCATTTTTGGCTGCGCGAGCGAGCGGCGAGCGGCGGACAACGAGCGAAGCGAGAGGCAGCACCATCCCTGCTATACGAAAGCCCCATCCAGCCCTGTGCCACCCGGGGGGTTCCAGGGTGCTGAGATGGCTGACATTTTGCTCCGCTCACGACGGTCACCGCGCGACGCAAGAACAGCCCAAAAACAGGCCAAAACGGCCCAAAAACGGGACAAAACTGGCCATTTTTGGCTGCGCGAGCGAGCGGCGAGCGGCGGACAGCGAGCTAAGCGAGAGGCAGCACCGTCCCTGCTATACGAAAGCCCCATCCAGCCCTGTGCCACCCGGGGGGTTCCAGGGTGCTGAGATGGCTGACATTTTGCTCCGCTCACGACGGTCACCGCGCGACGCAAGAACAGGCCAAAAACAGGCCAAAACGGCCCAAAAACGGGCCAAAACTGGCCATTTTTGGCTGCGCGAGCGAGCAGCGAGCGGCGGACAGCGAGCGAAGCGAGAGGCATCACCGTCCCTGCTATACGAAAGCCCCATCCAGCCCTGTGCCACCCGGGGGGTTCCAGGGTGCTGAGATGGCTGACATTTTGCTCCGCTCAAGATGGTCACCGCGCAACGCAAAAACAGGCCAAAAACTGGCCAA
>NW_027020701.1:52500-55000 GCF_036884655.1 Musa acuminata AAA Group
CGAAGCGAGAGGCATCACCGTCCCTGCTATACGAAAGCCCCATCCAGCCCTGTGCCACCCGGGGGGTTCCAGGGTGCTGAGATGGCTGACATTTTGCTCCGCTCAAGATGGTCACCGCGCAACGCAAAAACAGGCCAAAAACTGGCCAAAACGGGCCAAAACTGGCCATTTTTGGCTGCGCGAGCGAGCGGCGAGCGGCGGACAGCGAGCGAAGCGAGAGGCAGCACCGTCCCTGCTATACGAAAGCCCCATCCAGCCCTGTGCCACCCGGGGGGTTCCAGGGTGCTGAGATGGCTGACATTTTGCTCCGCTCACGACGGTCACCGCGCGACGCAAGAACAGGCCAAAAACTGGCCAAAACGGCCCAAAAACGGGCCAAAACTGGCCATTTTTGGCTGCGCGAGCGAGCGGCGAGCGGCGGACAACGAGCGAAGCGAGAGGCAGCACCATCCCTGCTATACGAAAGCCCCATCCAGCCCTGTGCCACCCGGGGGGTTCCAGGGTGCTGAGATGGCTGACATTTTGCTCCGCTCACGACGGTCACCGCGCGACGCAAGAACAGCCCAAAAACAGGCCAAAACGGCCCAAAAACGGGACAAAACTGGCCATTTTTGGCTGCGCGAGCGAGCGGCGAGCGGCGGACAGCGAGCTAAGCGAGAGGCAGCACCGTCCCTGCTATACGAAAGCCCCATCCAGCCCTGTGCCACCCGGGGGGTTCCAGGGTGCTGAGATGGCTGACATTTTGCTCCGCTCACGACGGTCACCGCGCGACGCAAGAACAGGCCAAAAACAGGCCAAAACGGCCCAAAAACGGGCCAAAACTGGCCATTTTTGGCTGCGCGAGCGAGCAGCGAGCGGCGGACAGCGAGCGAAGCGAGAGGCATCACCGTCCCTGCTATACGAAAGCCCCATCCAGCCCTGTGCCACCCGGGGGGTTCCAGGGTGCTGAGATGGCTGACATTTTGCTCCGCTCAAGATGGTCACCGCGCAACGCAAAAACAGGCCAAAAACTGGCCAAAACGGGCCAAAACTGGCCATTTTTGGCTGCGCGAGCGAGCGGCGAGCGGCGAACAGCGAGCGAAGCGAGAGGCAGCACCGTCCCTGCTATACGAAAGCCCCATCCAGCCCTGTGCCACCCGGGGGGTTCCAGGGTGCTGAGATGGCTGACATTTTGCTCCGCTCACGACGGTCACCGCGCGACGCAAGAACAGGCCAAAAACTGGCCAAAACGGCCCAAAAACGGGCCAAAACTGGCCATTTTTGGCTGCGCGAGCGAGCGGCGAGCGGCGGACAGCGAGCGAAGCGAGAGGCAGCACCGTCCCTGCTATACGAAAGCCCCATCCAGCCCTGTGCCACCCGGGGGGTTCCAGGGTGCTGAGATGGCTGACATTTTGCTCCGCTCACGACGGTCACCGCGCGACGCAAGAACAGCCCAAAAACAGGCCAAAACGGCCCAAAAACGGGACAAAACTGGCCATTTTTGGCTGCGCGAGCGAGCGGCGAGCGGCGGACAGCGAGCGAAGCGAGAGGCAGCACCGTCCCTGCTATACGAAAGCCCCATCCAGCCCTGTGCCACCCGGGGGGTTCCAGGGTGCTGAGATGGCTGACATTTTGCTCCGCTCACGACGGTCACCGCGCGACGCAAGAACAGCCCAAAAACAGGCCAAAACGGCCCAAAAACGGGCCAAAACTGGCCATTTTTGGCTGCGCGAGCGAGCAGCGAGCGGCGGACAGCGAGCGAAGCGAGAGGCATCACCGTCCCTGCTATACGAAAGCCCCATCCAGCCCTGTGCCACCCGGGGGGTTCCAGGGTGCTGAGATGGCTGACATTTTGCTCCGCTCAAGATGGTCACCGCGCAACGCAAAAACAGGCCAAAAACTGGCCAAAACGGGCCAAAACTGGCCATTTTTGGCTGCGCGAGCGAGCGGCGAGCGGCGAACAGCGAGCGAAGCGAGAGGCAGCACCGTCCCTGCTATACGAAAGCCCCATCCAGCCCTGTGCCACCCGGGGGGTTCCAGGGTGCTGAGATGGCTGACATTTTGCTCCGCTCACGACGGTCACCGCGCGACGCAAGAACAGGCCAAAAACTGGCCAAAACGGCCCAAAAACGGGCCAAAACTGGCCATTTTTGGCTGCGCGAGCGAGCGGCGAGCGGCGGACAGCGAGCGAAGCGAGAGGCAGCACCGTCCCTGCTATACGAAAGCCCCATCCAGCCCTGTGCCACCCGGGGGGTTCCAGGGTGCTGAGATGGCTGACATTTTGCTCCGCTCACGACGGTCACCGCGCGACGCAAGAACAGGCCAAAAACTGGCCAAAACGGCCCAAAAACGGGACAAAACTGGCCATTTTTGGCTGCGCGAGGGAGCGGCGAGCGGCGGACAGCGAGCGAAGCGAGAGGCAGCACCGTCCCTGCTATACGAAAGCCCCATCCAGCCCTGTGCCACCCGGGGGGTTCCAGGGTGCTGAGATGGCTGACATTTTGCTCCGCTCAAGACGGTC
>NW_027020701.1:85000-87500 GCF_036884655.1 Musa acuminata AAA Group
CCGCTCACGACGGTCACCGCGCAACGCAAGAACAGGCCAAAAACTTGCCAAAACGGCCCAAAAACGGGCCAAAACTGGCCATTTTTGGCTGCGCGAGCGAGCGGCGAACAGCGAGCGAAGCGAGAGGCAGCACCGTCCCTGCTATACGAAAGCCCCATCCAGCCCTGTGCCACCCGGGGGGTTCCAGGGTGCTGAGATGGCTGACATTTTGCTCCGCTCACGACGGTCACCGCGCGACGCAAGAACAGCCCAAAAACAGGCCAAAACGGCCCAAAAACGGGCCAAAACTGGCCATTTTTGGCTGCGCGAGCGAGCGGAGAGCGGCGGACAGCGAGCTAAGCGAGAGGCAGCACCGTCCCTGCTATACGAAAGCCCCATCCAGCCCTGTGCCACCCGGGGGGTTCCAGGGTGCTGAGATGGCTGACATTTTGCTCCGCTCACGACGGTCACCGCGCGACGCAAGAACAGCCCAAAAACAGGCCAAAACGGCCCAAAAACGGGCCAAAACTGGCCATTTTTGGCTGCGCGAGCGAGCAGCGAGCGGCGGACAGCGAGCGAAGCGAGAGGCATCACCGTCCCTGCTATACGAAAGCCCCATCCAGCCCTGTGCCACCCGGGGGGTTCCAGGGTGCTGAGATGGCTGACATTTTGCTCCGCTCAAGATGGTCACCGCGCAACGCAAAAACAGGCCAAAAACTGGCCAAAACGGGCCAAAACTGGCCATTTTTGGCTGCGCGAGCGAGCGGCGAGCGGCGGACAGCGAGCGAAGCGAGAGGCAGCACCGTCCCTGCTATACGAAAGCCCCATCCAGCCCTGTGCCACCCGGGGGGTTCCAGGGTGCTGAGATGGCTGACATTTTGCTCCGCTCACGACGGTCACCGCGCGACGCAAGAACAGGCCAAAAACTGGCCAAAACGGCCCAAAAACGGGCCAAAACTGGCCATTTTTGGCTGCGCGAGCGAGCGGCGAGCGGCGGACAACGAGCGAAGCGAGAGGCAGCACCATCCCTGCTATACGAAAGCCCCATCCAGCCCTGTGCCACCCGGGGGGTTCCAGGGTGCTGAGATGGCTGACATTTTGCTCCGCTCACGACGGTCACCGCGCGACGCAAGAACAGCCCAAAAACAGGCCAAAACGGCCCAAAAACGGGACAAAACTGGCCATTTTTGGCTGCGCGAGCGAGCGGCGAGCGGCGGACAGCGAGCTAAGCGAGAGGCAGCACCGTCCCTGCTATACGAAAGCCCCATCCAGCCCTGTGCCACCCGGGGGGTTCCAGGGTGCTGAGATGGCTGACATTTTGCTCCGCTCACGACGGTCACCGCGCGACGCAAGAACAGGCCAAAAACAGGCCAAAACGGCCCAAAAACGGGCCAAAACTGGCCATTTTTGGCTGCGCGAGCGAGCAGCAAGCGGCGGACAGCGAGCGAAGCGAGAGGCATCACCGTCCCTGCTATACGAAAGCCCCATCCAGCCCTGTGCCACCCGGGGGGTTCCAGGGTGCTGAGATGGCTGACATTTTGCTCCGCTCAAGATGGTCACCGCGCAACGCAAAAACAGGCCAAAAACTGGCCAAAACGGGCCAAAACTGGCCATTTTTGGCTGCGCGAGCGAGCGGCGAGCGGCGAACAGCGAGCGAAGCGAGAGGCAGCACCGTCCCTGCTATACGAAAGCCCCATCCAGCCCTGTGCCACCCGGGGGGTTCCAGGGTGCTGAGATGGCTGACATTTTGCTCCGCTCACGACGGTCACCGCGCGACGCAAGAACAGGCCAAAAACTGGCCAAAACGGCCCAAAAACGGGCCAAAACTGGCCATTTTTGGCTGCGCGAGCGAGCAGCGAGCGGCAGACAGCGAGCGAAGCGAGAGGCAGCACCGTCCCTGCTATACGAAAGCCCCATCCAGCCCTGTGCCACCCGGGGGGTTCCAGGGTGCTGAGATGGCTGACATTTTGCTCCGCTCACGACGGTCACCGCGCGACGCAAGAACAGCCCAAAAACAGGCCAAAACGGCCCAAAAACGGGACAAAACTGGCCATTTTTGGCTGCGCGAGCGAGCGGCGAGCGGCGGACAGCGAGCGAAGCGAGAGGCAGCACCGTCCCTGCTATACGAAAGCCCCATCCAGCCCTGTGCCACCCGGGGGGTTCCAGGGTGCTGAGATGGCTGACATTTTGCTCCGCTCACGACGGTCACCGCGCGACGCAAGAACAGCCCAAAAACAGGCCAAAACGGCCCAAAAACGGGCCAAAACTGGCCATTTTTGGCTGCGCGAGCGAGCAGCGAGCGGCGGACAGCGAGCGAAGCGAGAGGCATCACCGTCCCTGCTATACGAAAGCCCCATCCAGCCCTGTGCCACCCGGGGGGTTCCAGGGTGCTGAGATGGCTGACATTTTGCTCCGCTCAAGATGGTCACCGCGCAACGCAAAAACAGGCCAAAAACTGGCCAAAACGGGCCAAAACTGGCCATTTTTGGCTGCGCGAGCGAGCGGCGAGCGGCGAACAGCG
>NW_027020702.1:20000-22500 GCF_036884655.1 Musa acuminata AAA Group
AAAAGGGCCAAAACAGCCCAAAGAGGGGCCAAAACTGGCCATTTTTGGCTGCGCGAGCAAGCGGCGAGCGACGGACAGCAAGCAAAGCGAGAGGCAGCACAGTCCCTGCTATACGAAAGCCCCATCCAGCCCTGTGCCACCCGGGGGGTTCCAGGGTGCTGAGATGGCTGACATTTTGCTCCGCTCACGACGGTCACCGCGCAACGCAAGAACAGGCCAAAAACTTGCCAAAACGGCCCAAAAACGGGCCAAAACTGGCCATTTTTGGCTGCGCGAGCGAGCGGCGAACAGCGAGCGAAGCGAGAGGCAGCACCGTCCCTGCTATACGAAAGCCCCATCCAGCCCTGTGCCACCCGGGGGGTTCCAGGGTGCTGAGATGGCTGACATTTTGCTCCGCTCACGACGGTCACCGCGCGACGCAAGAACAGCCCAAAAACAGGCCAAAACGGCCCAAAAACGGGCCAAAACTGGCCATTTTTGGCTGCGCGAGCGAGCGGAGAGCGGCGGACAGCGAGCTAAGCGAGAGGCAGCACCGTCCCTGCTATACGAAAGCCCCATCCAGCCCTGTGCCACCCGGGGGGTTCCAGGGTGCTGAGATGGCTGACATTTTGCTCCGCTCACGACGGTCACCGCGCGACGCAAGAACAGCCCAAAAACAGGCCAAAACGGCCCAAAAACGGGCCAAAACTGGCCATTTTTGGCTGCGCGAGCGAGCAGCGAGCGGCGGACAGCGAGCGAAGCGAGAGGCATCACCGTCCCTGCTATACGAAAGCCCCATCCAGCCCTGTGCCACCCGGGGGGTTCCAGGGTGCTGAGATGGCTGACATTTTGCTCCGCTCAAGATGGTCACCGCGCAACGCAAAAACAGGCCAAAAACTGGCCAAAACGGGCCAAAACTGGCCATTTTTGGCTGCGCGAGCGAGCGGCGAGCGGCGGACAGCGAGCGAAGCGAGAGGCAGCACCGTCCCTGCTATACGAAAGCCCCATCCAGCCCTGTGCCACCCGGGGGGTTCCAGGGTGCTGAGATGGCTGACATTTTGCTCCGCTCACGACGGTCACCGCGCGACGCAAGAACAGGCCAAAAACTGGCCAAAACGGCCCAAAAACGGGCCAAAACTGGCCATTTTTGGCTGCGCGAGCGAGCGGCGAGCGGCGGACAACGAGCGAAGCGAGAGGCAGCACCATCCCTGCTATACGAAAGCCCCATCCAGCCCTGTGCCACCCGGGGGGTTCCAGGGTGCTGAGATGGCTGACATTTTGCTCCGCTCACGACGGTCACCGCGCGACGCAAGAACAGCCCAAAAACAGGCCAAAACGGCCCAAAAACGGGACAAAACTGGCCATTTTTGGCTGCGCGAGCGAGCGGCGAGCGGCGGACAGCGAGCTAAGCGAGAGGCAGCACCGTCCCTGCTATACGAAAGCCCCATCCAGCCCTGTGCCACCCGGGGGGTTCCAGGGTGCTGAGATGGCTGACATTTTGCTCCGCTCACGACGGTCACCGCGCGACGCAAGAACAGGCCAAAAACAGGCCAAAACGGCCCAAAAACGGGCCAAAACTGGCCATTTTTGGCTGCGCGAGCGAGCAGCGAGCGGCGGACAGCGAGCGAAGCGAGAGGCATCACCGTCCCTGCTATACGAAAGCCCCATCCAGCCCTGTGCCACCCGGGGGGTTCCAGGGTGCTGAGATGGCTGACATTTTGCTCCGCTCAAGATGGTCACCGCGCAACGCAAAAACAGGCCAAAAACTGGCCAAAACGGGCCAAAACTGGCCATTTTTGGCTGCGCGAGCGAGCGGCGAGCGGCGAACAGCGAGCGAAGCGAGAGGCAGCACCGTCCCTGCTATACGAAAGCCCCATCCAGCCCTGTGCCACCCGGGGGGTTCCAGGGTGCTGAGATGGCTGACATTTTGCTCCGCTCACGACGGTCACCGCGCGACGCAAGAACAGGCCAAAAACTGGCCAAAACGGCCCAAAAACGGGCCAAAACTGGCCATTTTTGGCTGCGCGAGCGAGCGGCGAGCGGCGGACAGCGAGCGAAGCGAGAGGCAGCACCGTCCCTGCTATACGAAAGCCCCATCCAGCCCTGTGCCACCCGGGGGGTTCCAGGGTGCTGAGATGGCTGACATTTTGCTCCGCTCACGACGGTCACCGCGCGACGCAAGAACAGCCCAAAAACAGGCCAAAACGGCCCAAAAACGGGACAAAACTGGCCATTTTTGGCTGCGCGAGCGAGCGGCGAGCGGCGGACAGCGAGCGAAGCGAGAGGCAGCACCGTCCCTGCTATACGAAAGCCCCATCCAGCCCTGTGCCACCCGGGGGGTTCCAGGGTGCTGAGATGGCTGACATTTTGCTCCGCTCACGACGGTCACCGCGCGACGCAAGAACAGCCCAAAAACAGGCCAAAACGGCCCAAAAACGGGCCAAAACTGGCCATTTTTGGCTGCGCGAGCGAGCAGCGAGCGGCGGACAGCGAGCGAAGCGAGAGGCATCACCGTCCCTGC
>NW_027020702.1:32500-40000 GCF_036884655.1 Musa acuminata AAA Group
TGGTCACCGCGCAACGCAAAAACAGGCCAAAAACTGGCCAAAACGGGCCAAAACTGGCCATTTTTGGCTGCGCGAGCGAGCGGCGAGCGGCGAACAGCGAGCGAAGCGAGAGGCAGCACCGTCCCTGCTATACGAAAGCCCCATCCAGCCCTGTGCCACCCGGGGGGTTCCAGGGTGCTGAGATGGCTGACATTTTGCTCCGCTCACGACGGTCACCGCGCGACGCAAGAACAGGCCAAAAACTGGCCAAAACGGCCCAAAAACGGGCCAAAACTGGCCATTTTTGGCTGCGCGAGCGAGCGGCGAGCGGCGGACAGCGAGCGAAGCGAGAGGCAGCACCGTCCCTGCTATACGAAAGCCCCATCCAGCCCTGTGCCACCCGGGGGGTTCCAGGGTGCTGAGATGGCTGACATTTTGCTCCGCTCACGACGGTCACCGCGCTGTCACGAACGGTCGTCGCGCACCCGCAACAACTCCGTTCAACGAACCGTTCGTCGCTCGCACCCGCATGTACAGCTGCTTGACAGCATGTTTTCTTATGGTTTTGGGTCATTTTGCTTGTAAATATGTAAGTTCGAACAAGCTGCAGCGTTGCAAAGCGACCGTTCACCAAACCGAGCAAAACAGCCCCAAAACAGCCCAAAACGGAGCCGTTTTCGCGTGCCGCGGGAGGTGAGCGGAGTGCTGCCTCCGCTCACCAAAATGTCAGCCAGCTCAGACCCCAGGAACCCCCCGGGTGGCACATGGCTGGATGGGGCTTCGGTTATATACCGGGCGTTGAACACTCTTTCGCAAGTTCGCACGTGACCTTTACGGGAACTTGGTGTTGCGTCCGGGACCAGGTGAGCGGCTGTTTGTGGGCTTGCAGCTGTTCGTTCATCCTTGAAAGCCTTGTTTTCCTCCCTCTCCCTCTTTTCTCTTGTGCACACAAGGTGTTCGACGATTTGCTTGTAAAGCTTCCCTTTTCGCGAGACTTCGGGACTTGTCCGTTGCTCGTTCTTTCGATCTAACTTTCTTTCTCTTTTACAGGTCCTTCGGGACCTGCGAGAGGTTACAAAGTGGCTGATCCTTGCGGAGCAAGATCGCAAGGGCAAAGCGCGACTTAGGCAACGCAAGCTAAGTTCGCGTCTTTGCAACGAGGGTGACCCGCGACTTAGGCAACGCAAGCTAAGTTCGCGTCTTCGGCCGCAAGGGTGCCTCACGCCTTAGGCAATTCCAGCTAAGGTCGTGACAGTGTGGTATCAGAGCGGGCAAGCTCTTCGATCGAACAGCGAACGAACTTCGCAACTTCGCCATGGCAAAGCATCGTGGCGAATCAAGCAAGACGGGGCAAGCCGGAACCTTGCCCCAAGCAGCCGCAGGTGGGCTGCATGTGCACACTCGCTCTCATGCTGTTGGAGCCGCTCACGAGGATCGCGGCAGCGAACAGGATGAGCGAGAAGTTGGCAACTCTCCGCGAGCGGAGGAAGCGCAATCTGGTGCGCTAACAGGAAAAAAGAGTCATAAGGAGAGACTCACGACGGCGGAAACCCGCCTAGATGTTCTGGAAGCGAGCATGGAGGAACTCTACCATGGCCAACAAAGACTTGTTGGGGTAGAGAGCTCGCAAGAGGAAGCGGAGTCCAGGATCGACAAGGTCGAGGCCCTAGTCGACCGACTGTCCGATGACACCAAGGACTCCGTGCAGCACTTGCAAGACGTTGTGGCGGAACTCACGGCGAAGGTGGCTATGCTCACAAGAATGCTAAATGCGGGAGGAGGCAACACCCGCGTTGCACCGCCACAAAACTTGAGGGCACCTGAGCCCCATGGATACGGAGGGGCCAGAGATGCCAAGGAGCTCGAGAACTTTCTGTTCGACATGGAGCAATACTTCCGAGCTACGAGGCCCGATTCTGAAGATACCAAAGTTTCAATAGCAACAATGTATCTGAATGGAGATGCGAAACTTTGGTGGCGAACTCGTTGGGAGGAGATCCAACAAGGTCGGTGTCGAGTCGACACATGGGAAGACTTGAAGCGGGAGTTGAGAACTCAGTTCCTACCGGAGAACACAGAGTTCGTCGCAAGAAGGAAGCTGAGACAACTCCGCCAAAGTACCACCATCCGAGACTATGTAAAGCAGTTTTCTGCACTGATGCTGGACATACAGGACATGTCCGAGAAGGACAAGTTGTTCAGCTTCCTTGATGGTCTGAAACCATGGGCTCAGCAAGAGCTGAATCGAAGGAATGTTACCGACGTGGTCGGGGCAATTGCAGCTGCAGAAAGGCTCACCGACTTCGTTTCCTCTGAAGACCCAGCGAGAAGGAAACAATCTTCAAGCAATCGCCCTCCAAAACATTCTCGAGGGAAAGATCTCGGGGGCGAACAGAAGAAGAAGAGCTCCCACAAAGGGCCGAACCCAAAAGGCAAGGCCTCAAAACCTGGAGGATGCTTCTTGTGCGGAGGACCGCACATGGTAAGGGAGTGCCCACAGAAGCAGGCACTCAACGCTTTGACAGCTTCCATCCACCCTCCCCGATCGGACAAGGGCAAAGCTGTTGCTCTTAGTTCGAGCAGCTCAGAATCCAGCAGCGACGAGGAGGAGTCGCAAGGACCCCGAATGGGAGCAATGCGTCTGTTGAACGCTATGCGGGGTCAAGTGGGGGAGAACACGAAGACGAAGGCACAAAAAGCAGGAAGCAGCGAACTAATGTATGTGGACATTAAGCTAAATGGCCAAACGACCCGTGCAATGGTGGACACGGGCGCTACCCACAACTTCATAGCCGATCGCGAAGCACAGCGACTTGGGTTGACATTGGAGAAGAGCCCAAGCCGAATGAAGGCGGTGAACTCGGAGGCCAGGCGAATCTCCGGGTTGGCGAAGGGTGTTCCTATCAAAATCGGGACTTGGAGCGGTAACACCAACATGATGGCCGTGCCACTGGACGACTTCCAAGTGATTCTTGGAATGGAGTTTATGCATGCGGCGAAGTTGGTGCCGATGCCGTTCTTAAACTCCCTATGTATGATGGGAGGCGATGACCCCTGCGTGGTTCCCGTCTCTCGGAGAGGAACCAAGGAGCCCCAACACATTTCGGCCTTACAATTGAAGAAAGGGGTGCGAAAGGGCGAACTGACATTCGTGGCTGCTATGAAGCTAGAGCCACTCAACGAAGAGGCCATTCAAGAACCTGCTGTAGTGGCGAACGTCTTGAAGGAGTTCGAAGACGTTATGCCACCCGAGTTGCCGAAGACTCTCCCACCACGCAGAGGCGTGGATCACAGTATCGAGCTAGAGCCAGGAGTGAAGCCTCCAGCGAGACCACCCTACCGCATGCCCCCGCCAGAGTTGGCCGAACTCAGGAAGCAGTTAGGTGAACTGCTAAGCGGTGGTCTCATCCGCAGCTCAAAAGCACCTTTCGGAGCTCCAGTTCTCTTCCAGAAGAAACAAGATGGGAGCCTCCGATTATGCGTCGACTATCGAGCCCTCAACAAAGTAACGGTGAAGAACAAGTATCCCATCCCGCTCATCGCGGACTTGTTCGACCAACTGGGCAAGGCCAAGTATTTCTCAAAACTCGACCTTCGGTCGGGGTATTGGCAGGTGCGCATTGCTGAAGGCGACGAAGCGAAGACTACCTGTGTGACCAGGTATGGAGCGTTTGAGTTCTTGGTGATGCCTTTCGGCTTAACCAACGCTCCGGCCACATTCTGTACTCTCATGAACCAACTATTCAAGGAGTATTTGGATAAGTTCGTGGTCGTCTACTTGGACGATATCGTCGTCTACAGCCAAACGCTCGAGGAGCACGTCAAGCACCTTCGGACGATTTTCAAGGTTCTCAGGGAGAACACTTTGTTCGTAAAAAGGGAGAAATGCTACTTTGCTCAAACTGAGATCCTATTCTTAGGGCATCGAATCGGTGGTGGCTCCATTCGGATGGACAAGTCGAAGGTGCAAGCAGTTGCGGAATGGCGAACACCAAAGAAGGTGCCAGAGTTGAGATCCTTCCTTGGATTCGTCAACTACTATCGACGCTTCATTTCAGGATATTCGAAGCGGGCAACCCCACTGACGGAGTTGCTAAAGAAGGAGCAGCCTTGGAAGTGGTCTGACAAATGTGAGATAGCATTCCAAGATCTGAAGGCTGCTGTTCTGGAAGAACCAGTACTCAAATTGCCAAACTATGGAGAGCCCTTTGAAGTCCATACCGATGCTTCGGACTTTGCTATCGGTGGAGTACTCATGCAAGAAGGTCATCCGGTGGCCTACGAGAGCCGCAAACTCAACGAGACCGAGAGGCGGTATCCAGTGCATGAGAAGGAGATGACAGCGGTGATCCACTGCCTACGAGTTTGGCGACACTACCTCCTCGGGTCGCGATTTGTGCTGAGGACAGACAACATCGCCCTGAGTTATTTCCAAACTCAGAAGAAGCTCTCCCCAAAGCAAGCACGGTGGCAGGACTTCCTGGCTGAATTTGATATGGCAATGGAATACAAGCCCGGGAAGGCGAATGTCGTGGCCGATGCGCTGAGTCGGAAGGTGGAGTGCGTGAATGCTGCACAACTGGAGGGCAGAGGCCAAACAAGTCAGTTACATTCCAACTTCCTTTCTCGAATCAGAGATGGACTGTATAGTGATCCCCAGGCAGTTATCCTGATGCAGCTCATCAAAGAAGGCAAGGCACGACGATTTTGGGTCCAGGAGGGACTTGTTTACACAAAAGGGAATAGAGTTTATGTTCCCCGAGTGGACAATTTAAGGCGTGAACTCTTGAAAGAGTGTCACGATTCCCTTTGGGCTGGACATCCCGGCATTCACAGAACATTGGCTCTCGTGGAGAGGGCCTTCTACTGGCCAAAGATGGGGATTGATGTGGAGGAGTATGTTCGAACATGCCTTACTTGCCAACAAGACAAGGTGGAGCAACGGAAGCCGGTGGGACTTTTGGAGCCGTTGCCTGTACCAGAAAGGCCATGGGAGAGCATTTCCTTAGACTTCATATCTAGCTTGCCGCCTGTAGGGGGACTTGGATCGATACTTGTGGTGGTCGATCGGTTTTCAAAGTATGCAACTTTCATTGCTGCTCCCCTACACTGTTCAGCTGAAGAGGCGGCCAGACTGATGATGAAGGGTGTAGTGAAGTATTGGGGAGTCCCACACAATATTGTTAGTGATCGAGACGCTCGGTTCCTGGGACGATTCTGGACCGAGCTATTCAAATTGTTGGGGTCAAAGTTATACTTCTCTACAAGCCTCCACCCCCAGACGGATGGTCAAACTGAAAGAATAAATTCGCTCTTAGAGCAGTATCTCCGGCACTACGTGAGTGCCAATCAACGAGATTGGGTGAAGCTGTTGGACATCGCCCAATTCTCCTACAACTTGCAGCGGAGCTCTGCATCCAACAAGAGCCCCTTCGAAATTATCACAGGACAACAACCGTCGACTCCGCACACTATGGCAATTGGTTATACTGGGAGTAGTCCATCAGCCTACCATTTCGCAAAGGAGTGGCATCGAAATGCCGATATTGCGCGGGCTTACTTGGAGAAGGCGGCAAAACGGATGAAGAAGTGGGCAGACTTGGGAAGGCGACCACAAGAGTTCAAAGTTGGCGATTTGGTGTTGGTAAAGCTCCAACCAGCATCACTCCAATTCTTCAGGAAAAGAGTCCACAAAGGATTGGTGCGTAAGTATGAAGGGCCCTTCCCAATTATCAGCAGAGTAGGCAATGTTTCTTACAAGTTGCAGCTGCCGGCGTGGTTCAAAATTCACAACGTTCTTCACGCCAGCAACCTGAAGGCCTACCATTCGGATCCGCAAGATGCTTCTCGAAGTATTCCAACTCGGCTACCTCCCATCACAGCCTCCTACGAGAAGCGAGTGGAAACCATTCTGGCGGATCGCAAGATAAAGCTACCCAACGGAGCGGAGCAGACAGAGTACTTGGTGAAGTGGCGAAAGCTTCCCCGAACTGAAGCCAGTTGGGAGCCTGAAGACGCCCTGCGACATGAAGAAGAAGTCATCAACAACTACCAACAAGCGTCGACGAGGGCGTCGACAGTTTAAGTGGGGGAGAATGTCACGAACGGTCGTCGCGCACCCGCAACAACTCCGTTCAACGAACCGTTCGTCGCTCGCACCCGCATGTACAGCTGCTTGACAGCATGTTTTCTTATGGTTTTGGGTCATTTTGCTTGTAAATATGTAAGTTCGAACAAGCTGCAGCGTTGCAAAGCGACCGTTCACCAAACCGAGCAAAACAGCCCCAAAACAGCCCAAAACGGAGCCGTTTTCGCGTGCCGCGGGAGGTGAGCGGAGTGCTGCCTCCGCTCACCAAAATGTCAGCCAGCTCAGACCCCAGGAACCCCCCGGGTGGCACATGGCTGGATGGGGCTTCGGTTATATACCGGGCGTTGAACACTCTTTCGCAAGTTCGCACGTGACCTTTACGGGAACTTGGTGTTGCGTCCGGGACCAGGTGAGCGGCTGTTTGTGGGCTTGCAGCTGTTCGTTCATCCTTGAAAGCCTTGTTTTCCTCCCTCTCCCTCTTTTCTCTTGTGCACACAAGGTGTTCGACGATTTGCTTGTAAAGCTTCCCTTTTCGCGAGACTTCGGGACTTGTCCGTTGCTCGTTCTTTCGATCTAACTTTCTTTCTCTTTTACAGGTCCTTCGGGACCTGCGAGAGGTTACAAAGTGGCTGATCCTTGCGGAGCAAGATCGCAAGGGCAAAGCGCGACTTAGGCAACGCAAGCTAAGTTCGCGTCTTTGCAACGAGGGTGACCCGCGACTTAGGCAACGCAAGCTAAGTTCGCGTCTTCGGCCGCAAGGGTGCCTCACGCCTTAGGCAATTCCAGCTAAGGTCGTGACAGCGCGACGCAAGAACAGCCCAAAAACAGGCCAAAACGGCCCAAAAACGGGACAAAACTGGCCATTTTTGGCTGCGCGAGCGAGCGGCGAGCGGCGGACAGCGAGCGAAGCGAGAGGCAGCACCGTCCCTGCTATACGAAAGCCCCATCCAGCCCTGTGCCACCCGGGGGGTTCCAGGGTGCTGAGATGGCTGACATTTTGCTCCGCTCACGACGGTCACCGCGCGACGCAAGAACAGCCCAAAAACAGGCCAAAACGGCCCAAAAACGGGCCAAAACTGGCCATTTTTGGCTGCGCGAGCGAGCAGCGAGCGGCGGACAGCGAGCGAAGCGAGAGGCATCACCGTCCCTGCTATACGAAAGCCCCATCCAGCCCTGTGCCACCCGGGGGGTTCCAGGGTGCTGAGATGGCTGACATTTTGCTCCGCTCAAGATGGTCACCGCGCAACGCAAAAACAGGCCAAAAACTGGCCAAAACGGGCCAAAACTGGCCATTTTTGGCTGCGCGAGCGAGCGGCGAGCGGCGAACAGCGAGCGAAGCGAGAGGCAGCACCGTCCCTGCTATACGAAAGCCCCATCCAGCCCTGTGCCACCCGGGGGGTTCCAGGGTGCTGAGATGGCTGACATTTTGCTCC
>NW_027020702.1:70000-72500 GCF_036884655.1 Musa acuminata AAA Group
GGCCAAAACTGGCCATTTTTGGCTGCGCGAGCGAGCGGAGAGCGGCGGACAGCGAGCTAAGCGAGAGGCAGCACCGTCCCTGCTATACGAAAGCCCCATCCAGCCCTGTGCCACCCGGGGGGTTCCAGGGTGCTGAGATGGCTGACATTTTGCTCCGCTCACGACGGTCACCGCGCGACGCAAGAACAGCCCAAAAACAGGCCAAAACGGCCCAAAAACGGGCCAAAACTGGCCATTTTTGGCTGCGCGAGCGAGCAGCGAGCGGCGGACAGCGAGCGAAGCGAGAGGCATCACCGTCCCTGCTATACGAAAGCCCCATCCAGCCCTGTGCCACCCGGGGGGTTCCAGGGTGCTGAGATGGCTGACATTTTGCTCCGCTCAAGATGGTCACCGCGCAACGCAAAAACAGGCCAAAAACTGGCCAAAACGGGCCAAAACTGGCCATTTTTGGCTGCGCGAGCGAGCGGCGAGCGGCGGACAGCGAGCGAAGCGAGAGGCAGCACCGTCCCTGCTATACGAAAGCCCCATCCAGCCCTGTGCCACCCGGGGGGTTCCAGGGTGCTGAGATGGCTGACATTTTGCTCCGCTCACGACGGTCACCGCGCGACGCAAGAACAGGCCAAAAACTGGCCAAAACGGCCCAAAAACGGGCCAAAACTGGCCATTTTTGGCTGCGCGAGCGAGCGGCGAGCGGCGGACAACGAGCGAAGCGAGAGGCAGCACCATCCCTGCTATACGAAAGCCCCATCCAGCCCTGTGCCACCCGGGGGGTTCCAGGGTGCTGAGATGGCTGACATTTTGCTCCGCTCACGACGGTCACCGCGCGACGCAAGAACAGCCCAAAAACAGGCCAAAACGGCCCAAAAACGGGACAAAACTGGCCATTTTTGGCTGCGCGAGCGAGCGGCGAGCGGCGGACAGCGAGCTAAGCGAGAGGCAGCACCGTCCCTGCTATACGAAAGCCCCATCCAGCCCTGTGCCACCCGGGGGGTTCCAGGGTGCTGAGATGGCTGACATTTTGCTCCGCTCACGACGGTCACCGCGCGACGCAAGAACAGGCCAAAAACAGGCCAAAACGGCCCAAAAACGGGCCAAAACTGGCCATTTTTGGCTGCGCGAGCGAGCAGCGAGCGGCGGACAGCGAGCGAAGCGAGAGGCATCACCGTCCCTGCTATACGAAAGCCCCATCCAGCCCTGTGCCACCCGGGGGGTTCCAGGGTGCTGAGATGGCTGACATTTTGCTCCGCTCAAGATGGTCACCGCGCAACGCAAAAACAGGCCAAAAACTGGCCAAAACGGGCCAAAACTGGCCATTTTTGGCTGCGCGAGCGAGCGGCGAGCGGCGAACAGCGAGCGAAGCGAGAGGCAGCACCGTCCCTGCTATACGAAAGCCCCATCCAGCCCTGTGCCACCCGGGGGGTTCCAGGGTGCTGAGATGGCTGACATTTTGCTCCGCTCACGACGGTCACCGCGCGACGCAAGAACAGGCCAAAAACTGGCCAAAACGGCCCAAAAACGGGCCAAAACTGGCCATTTTTGGCTGCGCGAGCGAGCGGCGAGCGGCGGACAGCGAGCGAAGCGAGAGGCAGCACCGTCCCTGCTATACGAAAGCCCCATCCAGCCCTGTGCCACCCGGGGGGTTCCAGGGTGCTGAGATGGCTGACATTTTGCTCCGCTCACGACGGTCACCGCGCGACGCAAGAACAGCCCAAAAACAGGCCAAAACGGCCCAAAAACGGGACAAAACTGGCCATTTTTGGCTGCGCGAGCGAGCGGCGAGCGGCGGACAGCGAGCGAAGCGAGAGGCAGCACCGTCCCTGCTATACGAAAGCCCCATCCAGCCCTGTGCCACCCGGGGGGTTCCAGGGTGCTGAGATGGCTGACATTTTGCTCCGCTCACGACGGTCACCGCGCGACGCAAGAACAGCCCAAAAACAGGCCAAAACGGCCCAAAAACGGGCCAAAACTGGCCATTTTTGGCTGCGCGAGCGAGCAGCGAGCGGCGGACAGCGAGCGAAGCGAGAGGCATCACCGTCCCTGCTATACGAAAGCCCCATCCAGCCCTGTGCCACCCGGGGGGTTCCAGGGTGCTGAGATGGCTGACATTTTGCTCCGCTCAAGATGGTCACCGCGCAACGCAAAAACAGGCCAAAAACTGGCCAAAACGGGCCAAAACTGGCCATTTTTGGCTGCGCGAGCGAGCGGCGAGCGGCGAACAGCGAGCGAAGCGAGAGGCAGCACCGTCCCTGCTATACGAAAGCCCCATCCAGCCCTGTGCCACCCGGGGGGTTCCAGGGTGCTGAGATGGCTGACATTTTGCTCCGCTCACGACGGTCACCGCGCGACGCAAGAACAGGCCAAAAACTGGCCAAAACGGCCCAAAAACGGGCCAAAACTGGCCATTTTTGGCTGCGCGAGCGAGCGGCGAGCGGCGGACAGCGAGCGAAGCGAGAGGCAGCACCGTCCCTGCTATACGAAAGCCCCATCCAGCCCTGTGCCA
>NW_027020702.1:92500-97500 GCF_036884655.1 Musa acuminata AAA Group
AGCTAAGCGAGAGGCAGCACCGTCCCTGCTATACGAAAGCCCCATCCAGCCCTGTGCCACCCGGGGGGTTCCAGGGTGCTGAGATGGCTGACATTTTGCTCCGCTCACGACGGTCACCGCGCGACGCAAGAACAGGCCAAAAACAGGCCAAAACGGCCCAAAAACGGGCCAAAACTGGCCATTTTTGGCTGCGCGAGCGAGCAGCGAGCGGCGGACAGCGAGCGAAGCGAGAGGCATCACCGTCCCTGCTATACGAAAGCCCCATCCAGCCCTGTGCCACCCGGGGGGTTCCAGGGTGCTGAGATGGCTGACATTTTGCTCCGCTCAAGATGGTCACCGCGCAACGCAAAAACAGGCCAAAAACTGGCCAAAACGGGCCAAAACTGGCCATTTTTGGCTGCGCGAGCGAGCGGCGAGCGGCGAACAGCGAGCGAAGCGAGAGGCAGCACCGTCCCTGCTATACGAAAGCCCCATCCAGCCCTGTGCCACCCGGGGGGTTCCAGGGTGCTGAGATGGCTGACATTTTGCTCCGCTCACGACGGTCACCGCGCTGTCACGACCTTAGCTGGTTTTGCCTAAGGCGTGCGGCACCCTCGCGCGTCCGTCCGCAAAGGTCAGCCTCCCCGAAGCCTCCCATTGTCCCTTAGGACCAACAAAAGAGAGAACGGGTTAAAGAGAACGCCTCAATCGGGATCCACAAGCAAACATGTCCGAAAAACACTTCATAGACAATGCAAATTACAAACAGACTTTACAAGCTCTGAATAGTTGCACAACAAAGGGTAAAATGGTCCATTACAGACCGAAAAGCTCTCGAACGTGTCCACATGACACAACCTTTATTTACAAGCCTAAAGAGGCCACCAACCCAACTAAAATGGGACTATTAAGCCTTCGGCCGCCCCTTTACATTCTGTACAAGGCATGAACATGCCAAAAGACAACGGACAGACATAAGCATTACATCCAACATCTTGTTTAGAAGTTTGTCCGTTACATTCTCCCCCACTTATCCCTTCGACGTCCTCGTCGAAGCCTTTGTGAACACTGCAACTCTTCGCCTTTGCTGAGTCTTCAATCTTCCGCTCCAGCTGCAATGCGCCTCCTGGCTCCCAGCTGCTCTCCGCTGCTGTTTCTGAGTAGTCGAACCTTTGATCCGCCATGCTGCTTCAACTCGCCAATGACTCTGACTCTGGTGTGGGGTTGGCTGAGTTGTATTGATCCTCGTTGATTCCTGCGGATCCACCAAATGAAGGAAAAGACCATTCTTACTGCGCCAGTTTCTCAAAATTTTCACATGCTGCTTGAACTGGGTGGATGCTTGTTGGAGCTTTAACGAGCATCGCCTCGCAAACTTCTGAAGTTTTGGGTCCTTCCTCCACAAAATCTGCTCATTGACTCTTCTTTCAGTTAGTTGTCACATCCAAGTAGGTTCGCATCACTTCCGCTTTCGATTGGCATTTCGTTGGGAAATGAAGCGGACAATCTACTCTCAGTAGCACTGATCACCGTTGGTGAGGATTTTGACAACTATTGTCTTCCATTATCTTCGAAGGGTCTTTGAACTTGTGCAGAGCTCCTCTGCTGGATAGATAAGAGAACTGGGGTACTCGGTTTCGCCCATTCTCTTAAGAGTTGAGAAGGCAAAGGTTACTTGACTTCGCCCGCCTCCTCGAGGTTGTACTTCATGCATCGAGCTGGTTACTGGCCTTCGCCTGCTCTTTGCTCACACTTCTGAAGCACTTGAAGTGTTTGCACTCCTTGCGTTGAGTTAGCTACTGTGATTCACCTTCTCAATGCCATTGAACTTCTGGAATGCAGGAAGTTTTCACCCCAACTTGGAGTAATTCTCTGATAGATGAGGTCGCCTCTGGGATTGTACCGTCTTCTCCATCAACCCTGCCGCCTACTCCACTGAGTAGCAAAGGTACAGCACCACGTACTGCCTGCTTCGTTCCTTGGTCGTGCACTCTTGCATGACCCGAAGTCCTTCACTTACGGCTATCTTGATGAGAAACTTGTTGACACCGGTCTTACGAAGTTTCTTGGCCTCTGCCCTTCAGCCTTGTCTCGGTACTTGGAGATTGCCTCTGCATGCTCCACCTCCTCGGCCCCTTTCACGACCAAGCGCTCTCCCTCCGTGAGAGCAAGGGATCAATGACTTGCACGGAAGTCCCGCCTCTGCGGTACCATGGCGCTGCCATGCCCATGGCCCTACTATCCGTCGCTTCGCCTCTGTATCCCTTTCCTTCACAATCAGTAGAGATGTCTCCGTGGCACTCCTCTGAGTCCACCTCCATTCTAACTGATGCTTGATTTTGGGTAGCTAAGTCCCTCTGGACTCATCGTCGCTTCCTCGCCCCTTTCGACCTCCTGCTTCAACACCTCTGTGTTCTCCAAGCAGTCTGTTTGGTCGATGGAAAGACAGACTGCAACTCCCATGCATGGCCTCTGCCATCACATTGTAGGGTTTGCACCGATTCTGTTCTCCTTAGCTTCCTTGGTAGCAACGTTCGCTTACTCGACCTTGTCCTCTGACTTGTCGGGCTCCCTTAAGCGAATATGAGCTCTGGAGCAGTCCAACTCTCCAGCTGCTTCGATCATACCTCTGCATGATCAAGTCCCTCTCATGGGACTCACTGGTACTTGCATTCGAACTCTTCCCTTGGTGGAACCCAGCCCCCATATGCTGATGACCAAGGTTTTCATCCGATGCAAAATTCGGTGCACGCCCGGAAGACCCGCCTCTGCGGTACCATGGCCTTCACTCCTTGAATCCATAGCCCTTCTTGCCGTCGTGTTGTTCACCAAAGCGGAGCTCCCAGTAGCTCCCGATCATACCTCCATATGATCTCATCCCTCACGGGACTTGTCGTGTGTGTCGCATTGCCACGAACTGTTCCACCACGATCCGCTGCACCATGTCGCCTCCTGGTGACATCTCCATTGCATTCTGATCCTTGTGGAATAAACTCGAATTGTGAACCCTCCATGTGTGGCCTCTGCCAATACATCGCAGGGTCTCCTCCACCTTCGATTTTGTTCGCTCCTTTGGCAATCGACCTTCATCCACCCACTCTTGGGTCACACCTAGATGAAGCACCGCTCTAGGACAGTCCGTCGCCTAGTAGCTCCTGAAGTCCACCGACTTCGCTGTAATTTGTGCACCATTGCCTGGATCCTGGGCCTCTGCCCCTACCAGCACAATCTCCGCTGCACACTGCTTCCTTCATAGCAACTTGAATGGCAACACTGTGGCATATTCTTCAAGAGTACCCGCCTCTGCGTCCTCTTGCCCCGTGCTAAGGCCTTCTGTACCCAACTTCGCCTCCGCAAATTGAGTCGCCTTAGTTCCTCCATCGAATGCTCCTCCGAGGTAAGGTGCATGTGCCCCGAAGCTCCCTTCGTCTTTGGCACCATGCAAGATGAGTCCGCTCTGTCAGAATGAAGGACCCAAGGAACAGCATGATTCTACTCCTGCCTCTGCAAGAGTTCATGTCCTTGACCTCTGTCTAGGGAAAGCGCTGTGCCTCTGCTCCATGTTCCAACTTCTATGCTGGCTCCCTTCATGCGGCTTGGGTACTTCGCCAAGTTACACCCAAGTTGCTCCGCTCCTCGTTTTTGCATTGAGTCGATGGTGGCCCTCGCGCCCACCATTCCACGGGTCAGCCCTCCCTTGAGTCCGATCTCCATATCGACTCCAAGTGTGCCTCCATTTGAGTTGCTTTGGGTCGCTCCCCCACTTGATCTCGCAATGCATCCACCAATGCATTCTCTCAAGCGAGATCATGCGACGACTCCTCGCCGCTTGCTCAGTCCATCGAGCTTCGTGGAGTTGTTGTTTGTGAGGTACTCCTCCTCAACATGTGAAGTCCGTCTCACATGATTCTCCCTCTGGAGAGCTGAGACTTATCCCTCCTGGATAACTGTCCCGTTGGAGCAACATCTCTCTTCGTTTCGGAGACCACCATCCCCTTGGACTACTCCGATCTGCTGAACAAACTGTGCATTGTTCTGCCTCTTGCAAACGCACTTGCTAGATTGCGCCTCCACGTCAATACAGCCACCGCTGCACCCCTCAAGGCCTAGCAACATGCTGAACTCGTTGCACACTTCAGCCTCCTCCGGACGTATCCTTCGCATGTCGAAGAGAAAGTTTCAATGCTCCATGGCGCCGAGTCTCGACCGCCTTGGGATGGCCACGAACAATCCATCGTCCGCATACAAGCCCATGCATGAGTACCGAATTCTTCGAGTTAGCAATTCCCCTCACCTCTGTGAGCTTTGCACAACTCTTTCGGTCGCTGAGCAACTCATTCCACTTTGCATGGTCTCGTCCTTTGCCAAGCGCCTCGCTTGCCTTGAGCACCATCAAGTAAAGTTGTCAACGTTGAGCCGTAGCTCAAACTCAGCCATCCCAACCTTTGTGCGCTCCAAATTCTTCCAAGCTTGCCTGTTCTCGTGGTGCCTCTTGCGCGAAGGGTTGGCCATTCCTCTGAATGCCAATCTCAGATGCCCGCTCCTCTGAGCGACTCTTTTCCCTACATCTCCATGCCCGTTTTCCCTCAAACGGTCGCGCGTGTGCTGACTGCCCTCAACGCAGCCCCGCTAGGTCCCCCACGTTTGCATGTCAAGTGTTTCTATGAGTGCTTGTCCCGCTCTGATACCACACTGTCACGACCTTAGCTGGTTTTGCCTAAGGCGTGCGGCACCCTCGCGCGTCCGTCCGCAAAGGTCAGCCTCCCCGAAGCCTCCCATTGTCCCTTAGGACCAACAAAAGAGAGAACGGGTTAAAGAGAACGCCTCAATCGGGATCCACAAGCAAACATGTCCGAAAAACACTTCATAGACAATGCAAATTACAAACAGACTTTACAAGCTCTGAATAGTTGCACAACAAAGGGTAAAATGGTCCATTACAGACCGAAAAGCTCTCGAACGTGTCCACATGACACAACCTTTATTTACAAGCCTAAAGAGGCCACCAACCCAACTAAAAT
>NW_027020702.1:117500-127500 GCF_036884655.1 Musa acuminata AAA Group
AAAACGGGCCAAAACTGGCCATTTTTGGCTGCGCGAGCGAGCGGCGAACAGCGAGCGAAGCGAGAGGCAGCACCGTCCCTGCTATACGAAAGCCCCATCCAGCCCTGTGCCACCCGGGGGGTTCCAGGGTGCTGAGATGGCTGACATTTTGCTCCGCTCACGACGGTCACCGCGCGACGCAAGAACAGCCCAAAAACAGGCCAAAACGGCCCAAAAACGGGCCAAAACTGGCCATTTTTGGCTGCGCGAGCGAGCGGAGAGCGGCGGACAGCGAGCTAAGCGAGAGGCAGCACCGTCCCTGCTATACGAAAGCCCCATCCAGCCCTGTGCCACCCGGGGGGTTCCAGGGTGCTGAGATGGCTGACATTTTGCTCCGCTCACGACGGTCACCGCGCGACGCAAGAACAGCCCAAAAACAGGCCAAAACGGCCCAAAAACGGGCCAAAACTGGCCATTTTTGGCTGCGCGAGCGAGCAGCGAGCGGCGGACAGCGAGCGAAGCGAGAGGCATCACCGTCCCTGCTATACGAAAGCCCCATCCAGCCCTGTGCCACCCGGGGGGTTCCAGGGTGCTGAGATGGCTGACATTTTGCTCCGCTCAAGATGGTCACCGCGCAACGCAAAAACAGGCCAAAAACTGGCCAAAACGGGCCAAAACTGGCCATTTTTGGCTGCGCGAGCGAGCGGCGAGCGGCGGACAGCGAGCGAAGCGAGAGGCAGCACCGTCCCTGCTATACGAAAGCCCCATCCAGCCCTGTGCCACCCGGGGGGTTCCAGGGTGCTGAGATGGCTGACATTTTGCTCCGCTCACGACGGTCACCGCGCGACGCAAGAACAGGCCAAAAACTGGCCAAAACGGCCCAAAAACGGGCCAAAACTGGCCATTTTTGGCTGCGCGAGCGAGCGGCGAGCGGCGGACAACGAGCGAAGCGAGAGGCAGCACCATCCCTGCTATACGAAAGCCCCATCCAGCCCTGTGCCACCCGGGGGGTTCCAGGGTGCTGAGATGGCTGACATTTTGCTCCGCTCACGACGGTCACCGCGCGACGCAAGAACAGCCCAAAAACAGGCCAAAACGGCCCAAAAACGGGACAAAACTGGCCATTTTTGGCTGCGCGAGCGAGCGGCGAGCGGCGGACAGCGAGCTAAGCGAGAGGCAGCACCGTCCCTGCTATACGAAAGCCCCATCCAGCCCTGTGCCACCCGGGGGGTTCCAGGGTGCTGAGATGGCTGACATTTTGCTCCGCTCACGACGGTCACCGCGCGACGCAAGAACAGGCCAAAAACAGGCCAAAACGGCCCAAAAACGGGCCAAAACTGGCCATTTTTGGCTGCGCGAGCGAGCAGCGAGCGGCGGACAGCGAGCGAAGCGAGAGGCATCACCGTCCCTGCTATACGAAAGCCCCATCCAGCCCTGTGCCACCCTGTCACGAACGGTCGTCGCACACCCGCAACAACTCCGTTCAACGAACCGTTCGTCGCTCGCACCCGCATGTACAGCTGTTTGACAGCATGTTTTCTTATGGTTTTGGGTCATTTTGCTTGTAAATATGTAAGTTCGAACAAGCTGCAGCGTTGCAAAGCGACCGTTCACCAAACCGAGCAAAACAGCCCCAAAACAGCCCAAAACGGAGCCGTTTTCGCGTGCCGCGGGAGGTGAGCGGAGTGCTGCCTCCGCTCACCAAAATGTCAGCCAGCTCAGACCCCAGGAACCCCCCGGGTGGCACATGGCTGGATGGGGCTTCGGTTATATACCGGGCGTTGAACACTCTTTCGCAAGTTCGCACGTGACCTTTACGGGAACTTGGTGTTGCGTCCGGGACCAGGTGAGCGGCTGTTTGTGGGCTTGCAGCTGTTCGTTCATCCTTGAAAGCCTTGTTTTCCTCCCTCTCCCTCTTTTCTCTTGTGCACACAAGGTGTTCGACGATTTGCTTGTAAAGCTTCCCTTTTCGCGAGACTTCGGGACTTGTCCGTTGCTCGTTCTTTCGATCTAACTTTCTTTCTCTTTTACAGGTCCTTCGGGACCTGCGAGAGGTTACAAAGTGGCTGATCCTTGCGGAGCAAGATCGCAAGGGCAAAGCGCGACTTAGGCAACGCAAGCTAAGTTCGCGTCTTTGCAACGAGGGTGACCCGCGACTTAGGCAACGCAAGCTAAGTTCGCGTCTTCGGCCGCAAGGGTGCCTCACGCCTTAGGCAATTCCAGCTAAGGTCGTGACATTGTGGTATCAGAGCGGGCAAGCTCTTCGATCGAACAGCGAACGAACTTCGCAACTTCGCCATGGCAAAGCATCGTGGCGAATCAAGCAAGACGGGGCAAGCCGGAACCTTGCCCCAAGCAGCCGCAGGTGGGCTGCATGTGCACACTCGCTCTCATGCTGTTGGAGCCGCTCACGAGGATCGCGGCAGCGAACAGGATGAGCGAGAAGTTGGCAACTCTCCGCGAGCGGAGGAAGCGCAATCTGGTGCGCTAACAGGAAAAAAGAGTCATAAGGAGAGACTCACGACGGCGGAAACCCGCCTAGATGTTCTGGAAGCGAGCATGGAGGAACTCTACCATGGCCAACAAAGACTTGTTGGGGTAGAGAGCTCGCAAGAGGAAGCGGAGTCCAGGATCGACAAGGTCGAGGCCCTAGTCGACCGACTGTCCGATGACACCAAGGACTCCGTGCAGCACTTGCAAGACGTTGTGGCGGAACTCACGGCGAAGGTGGCTATGCTCACAAGAATGCTAAATGCGGGAGGAGGCAACACCCGCGTTGCACCGCCACAAAACTTGAGGGCACCTGAGCCCCATGGATACGGAGGGGCCAGAGATGCCAAGGAGCTCGAGAACTTTCTGTTCGACATGGAGCAATACTTCCGAGCTACGAGGCCCGATTCTGAAGATACCAAAGTTTCAATAGCAACAATGTATCTGAATGGAGATGCGAAACTTTGGTGGCGAACTCGTTGGGAGGAGATCCAACAAGGTCGGTGTCGAGTCGACACATGGGAAGACTTGAAGCGGGAGTTGAGAACTCAGTTCCTACCGGAGAACACAGAGTTCGTCGCAAGAAGGAAGTTGAGACAACTCCGCCAAAGTACCACCATCCGAGACTATGTAAAGCAGTTTTCTGCACTGATGCTGGACATACAGGACATGTCCGAGAAGGACAAGTTGTTCAGCTTCCTTGATGGTCTGAAACCATGGGCTCAGCAAGAGCTGAATCGAAGGAATGTTACCGACGTGGTCGGGGCAATTGCAGCTGCAGAAAGGCTCACCGACTTCGTTTCCTCTGAAGACCCAGCGAGAAGGAAACAATCTTCAAGCAATCGCCCTCCAAAACATTCTCGAGGGAAAGATCTCGGGGGCGAACAGAAGAAGAAGAGCTCCCACAAAGGGCCGAACCCAAAAGGCAAGGCCTCAAAACCTGGAGGATGCTTCTTGTGCGGAGGACCGCACATGGTAAGGGAGTGCCCACAGAAGCAGGCACTCAACGCTTTGACAGCTTCCATCCACCCTCCCCGATCGGACAAGGGCAAAGCTGTTGCTCTTAGTTCGAGCAGCTCAGAATCCAGCAGCGACGAGGAGGAGTCGCAAGGACCCCGAATGGGAGCAATGCGTCTGTTGAACGCTATGCGGGGTCAAGTGGGGGAGAACACGAAGACGAAGGCACAAAAAGCAGGAAGCAGCGAACTAATGTATGTGGACATTAAGCTAAATGGCCAAACGACCCGTGCAATGGTGGACACGGGCGCTACCCACAACTTCATAGCCGATCGCGAAGCACAGCGACTTGGGTTGACATTGGAGAAGAGCCCAAGCCGAATGAAGGCGGTGAACTCGGAGGCCAGGCGAATCTCCGGGTTGGCGAAGGGTGTTCCTATCAAAATCGGGACTTGGAGCGGTAACACCAACATGATGGCCGTGCCACTGGACGACTTCCAAGTGATTCTTGGAATGGAGTTTATGCATGCGGCGAAGTTGGTGCCGATGCCGTTCTTAAACTCCCTATGTATGATGGGAGGCGATGACCCCTGCGTGGTTCCCGTCTCTCGGAGAGGAACCAAGGAGCCCCAACACATTTCGGCCTTACAATTGAAGAAAGGGGTGCGAAAGGGCGAACTGACATTCGTGGCTGCTATGAAGCTAGAGCCACTCAACGAAGAGGCCATTCAAGAACCTGCTGTAGTGGCGAATGTCTTGAAGGAGTTCGAAGACGTTATGCCACCCGAGTTGCCGAAGACTCTCCCACCACGCAGAGGCGTGGATCACAGTATCGAGCTGGAGCCAGGAGTGAAGCCTCCAGCGAGACCACCTTACCGCATGCCCCCGCCAGAGTTGGCCGAACTCAGGAAGCAGTTAGGTGAACTGCTAAGCGGTGGTCTCATCCGCAGCTCAAAAGCACCTTTCGGAGCTCCAGTTCTCTTCCAGAAGAAACAAGATGGGAGCCTCCGATTATGCGTCGACTATCGAGCCCTCAACAAAGTAACGGTGAAGAACAAGTATCCCATCCCGCTCATCGCGGACTTGTTCGACCAACTGGGCAAGGCCAAGTATTTCTCAAAACTCGACCTTCGGTCGGGGTATTGGCAGGTGCGCATTGCTGAAGGCGACGAAGCGAAGACTACCTGTGTGACCAGGTATGGAGCGTTTGAGTTCTTGGTGATGCCTTTCGGCTTAACCAACGCTCCGGCCACATTCTGTACTCTCATGAACCAACTATTCAAGGAGTATTTGGATAAGTTCGTGGTCGTCTACTTGGACGATATCGTCGTCTACAGCCAAACGCTCGAGGAGCACGTCAAGCACCTTCGGACGATTTTCAAGGTTCTCAGGGAGAACACTTTGTTCGTAAAAAGGGAGAAATGCTACTTTGCTCAAACTGAGATCCTATTCTTAGGGCATCGAATCGGTGGTGGCTCCATTCGGATGGACAAGTCGAAGGTGCAAGCAGTTACGGAATGGCGAACACCAAAGAAGGTGCCAGAGTTGAGATCCTTCCTTGGATTCGTCAACTACTATCGACGCTTCATTTCAGGATATTCGAAGCGGGCAACCCCACTGACGGAGTTGCTGAAGAAGGAGCAGCCTTGGAAGTGGTCTGACAAATGTGAGATAGCATTCCAAGATCTGAAGGCTGCTGTTCTGGAAGAACCAGTGCTCAAATTGCCAAACTATGGAGAGCCCTTTGAAGTCCATACCGATGCTTCGGACTTTGCTATTGGTGGAGTACTCATGCAAGAAGGTCATCCGGTGGCCTACGAGAGCCGCAAACTCAACGAGACCGAGAGGCGGTATCCAGTGCATGAGAAGGAGATGACAGCGGTGATCCACTGCCTACGAGTTTGGCGACACTACCTCCTCGGGTCGCGATTTGTGCTGAGGACAGACAACATCGCCCTGAGTTATTTCCAAACTCAGAAGAAGCTCTCCCCAAAGCAAGCACGGTGGCAGGACTTCCTGGCTGAATTTGATATGGCAATGGAATACAAGCCCGGGAAGGCGAATGTCGTGGCCGATGCGCTGAGTCGGAAGGTGGAGTGCGTGAATGCTGCACAACTGGAGGGCAGAGGCCAAACAAGTCAGTTACATTCCAACTTCCTTTCTCGAATCAGAGATGGACTGTATAGTGATCCCCAGGCAGTTATCCTGATGCAGCTCATCAAAGAAGGCAAGGCACGACGATTTTGGGTCCAGGAGGGACTTGTTTACACAAAAGGGAATAGAGTTTATGTTCCCCGAGTGGACAATTTAAGGCGTGAACTCTTGAAAGAGTGTCACGATTCCCTTTGGGCTGGACATCCCGGCATTCACAGAACATTGGCTCTCGTGGAGAGGGCCTTCTATTGGCCAAAGATGGGGATTGATGTGGAGAAGTATGTTCGAACATGCCTTACTTGCCAACAAGACAAGGTGGAGCAACGGAAGCCGGTGGGACTTTTGGAGCCGTTGCCTGTACCAGAAAGGCCATGGGAGAGCATTTCCTTAGACTTCATATCTAGCTTGCCGCCTGTAGGGGGACTTGGATCGATACTTGTGGTGGTCGATCGGTTTTCAAAGTATGCAACTTTCATTGCTGCTCCCCTACACTGTTCAGCTGAAGAGGCGGCCAGACTGATGATGAAGGGTGTAGTGAAGTATTGGGGAGTCCCACACAATATTGTTAGTGATCGAGACGCTCGGTTCCTGGGACGATTCTGGACCGAGCTATTCAAATTGTTGGGGTCAAAGTTATACTTCTCTACAAGCCTCCACCCCCAGACGGATGGTCAAACTGAAAGAATAAATTCGCTCTTAGAGCAGTATCTCCGGCACTACGTGAGTGCCAATCAACGAGATTGGGTGAAGCTGTTGGACATCGCCCAATTCTCCTACAACTTGCAGCGGAGCTCTGCATCCAACAAGAGCCCCTTCGAAATTATCACAGGACAACAACCGTCGACTCCGCACACTATGGCAATTGGTTATACTGGGAGTAGTCCATCAGCCTACCATTTCGCAAAGGAGTGGCATCGAAATGCCGATATTGCGCGGGCTTACTTGGAGAAGGCGGCAAAACGGATGAAGAAGTGGGCAGACTTGGGAAGGCGACCACAAGAGTTCAAAGTTGGCGATTTGGTGTTGGTAAAGCTCCAACCAGCATCACTCCAATTCTTCAGGAAAAGAGTCCACAAAGGATTGGTGCGTAAGTATGAAGGGCCCTTCCCAATTATCAGCAGAGTAGGCAATGTTTCTTACAAGTTGCAGCTGCCGGCGTGGTTCAAAATTCACAACGTTCTTCACGCCAGCAACCTGAAGGCCTACCATTCGGATCCGCAAGATGCTTCTCGAAGTATTCCAACTCGGCTACCTCCCATCACAGCCTCCTACGAGAAGCGAGTGGAAACCATTCTGGCGGATCGCAAGATAAAGCTACCCAACGGAGCGGAGCAGACAGAGTACTTGGTGAAGTGGCGAAAGCTTCCCCGAACTGAAGCCAGTTGGGAGCCTGAAGACGCCCTGCGACATGAAGAAGAAGTCATCAACAACTACCAACAAGCGTCGACGAGGGCGTCGACAGTTTAAGTGGGGGAGAATGTCACGAACGGTCGTCGCACACCCGCAACAACTCCGTTCAACGAACCGTTCGTCGCTCGCACCCGCATGTACAGCTGTTTGACAGCATGTTTTCTTATGGTTTTGGGTCATTTTGCTTGTAAATATGTAAGTTCGAACAAGCTGCAGCGTTGCAAAGCGACCGTTCACCAAACCGAGCAAAACAGCCCCAAAACAGCCCAAAACGGAGCCGTTTTCGCGTGCCGCGGGAGGTGAGCGGAGTGCTGCCTCCGCTCACCAAAATGTCAGCCAGCTCAGACCCCAGGAACCCCCCGGGTGGCACATGGCTGGATGGGGCTTCGGTTATATACCGGGCGTTGAACACTCTTTCGCAAGTTCGCACGTGACCTTTACGGGAACTTGGTGTTGCGTCCGGGACCAGGTGAGCGGCTGTTTGTGGGCTTGCAGCTGTTCGTTCATCCTTGAAAGCCTTGTTTTCCTCCCTCTCCCTCTTTTCTCTTGTGCACACAAGGTGTTCGACGATTTGCTTGTAAAGCTTCCCTTTTCGCGAGACTTCGGGACTTGTCCGTTGCTCGTTCTTTCGATCTAACTTTCTTTCTCTTTTACAGGTCCTTCGGGACCTGCGAGAGGTTACAAAGTGGCTGATCCTTGCGGAGCAAGATCGCAAGGGCAAAGCGCGACTTAGGCAACGCAAGCTAAGTTCGCGTCTTTGCAACGAGGGTGACCCGCGACTTAGGCAACGCAAGCTAAGTTCGCGTCTTCGGCCGCAAGGGTGCCTCACGCCTTAGGCAATTCCAGCTAAGGTCGTGACAGGGTGGCACAGGGCTGGATGGGGCTTTCGTATAGCAGGGAAGGTGCTGCCTCTCGCTTCGCTCGCTGTCCGCCGCTCGCCGCTCGCTTGCCCAGCCAAAAATGGCCAGTTTTGGCCCGTTTTTGGGCCGTTTTGGCCAGTTTTTGGCCTGTTTTTGCGTTGCGCGGTGACCGTCTTGAGCGGAGCAAAATGTCAGCCATCTCAGCACCCTGGAACCCCCCGGGTGGCACAGGGCTGGATGGGGCTTTCGTATAGCAGGGACGGTGCTGCCTCTCGCTTCGCTCGCTGTCCGCCGCTCGCCGCTCCCTCGCGCAGCCAAAAATGGCCAGTTTTGTCCCGTTTTTGGGCCGTTTTGGCCAGTTTTTGGCCTGTTCTTGCGTCGCGCGGTGACCGTCGTGAGCGGAGCAAAATGTCAGCCATCTCAGCACCCTGGAACCCCCCGGGTGGCACAGGGCTGGATGGGGCTTTCGTATAGCAGGGACGGTGCTGCCTCTCGCTTCGCTCGCTGTCCGCCGCTCGCCGCTCGCTCGCGCAGCCAAAAATGGCCAGTTTTGGCCCGTTTTTGGGCCGTTTTGGCCAGTTTTTGGCCTGTTCTTGCGTCGCGCGGTGACCGTCGTGAGCGGAGCAAAATGTCAGCCATCTCAGCACCCTGGAACCCCCCGGGTGGCACAGGGCTGGATGGGGCTTTCGTATAGCAGGGACGGTGCTGCCTCTCGCTTCGCTCGCTGTTCGCCGCTCGCCGCTCGCTCGCGCAGCCAAAAATGGCCAGTTTTGGCCCGTTTTGGCCAGTTTTTGGCCTGTTTTTGCGTTGCGCGGTGACCATCTTGAGCGGAGCAAAATGTCTGCCATCTCAGCACCCTGGAACCCCCCGGGTGGCACAGGGCTGGATGGGGCTTTCGTATAGCAGGGACGGTGATGCCTCTCGCTTCGCTCGCTGTCCGCCGCTCGCTGCTCGCTCGCGCAGCCAAAAATGGCCAGTTTTGGCCCGTTTTTGGGCCGTTTTGGCCTGTTTTTGGGCTGTTCTTGCGTCGCGCGGTGACCGTCGTGAGCGGAGCAAAATGTCAGCCATCTCAGCACCCTGGAACCCCCCGGGTGGCACAGGGCTGGATGGGGCTTTCGTATAGCAGGGACGGTGCTGCCTCTCGCTTCGCTCGCTGTCCGCCGCTCGCCGCTCGCTCGCGCAGCCAAAAATGGCCAGTTTTGTCCCGTTTTTGGGCCGTTTTGGCCTGTTTTTGGGCTGTTCTTGCGTCGCGCGGTGACCGTCGTGAGCGGAGCAAAATGTCAGCCATCTCAGCACCCTGGAACCCCCCGGGTGGCACAGGGCTGGATGGGGCTTTCGTATAGCAGGGACGGTGCTGCCTCTCGCTTCGCTCGCTGTCCGCCGCTCGCCGCTCGCTCGCGCAGCCAAAAATGGCCAGTTTTGGCCCGTTTTTGGGCCGTTTTGGCCAGTTTTTGGCCTGTTCTTGCGTCGCGCGGTGACCGTCGTGAGCGGAGCAAAATGTCAGCCATCTCAGCACCCTGGAACCCCCCGGGTGGCACAGGGCTGGATGGGGCTTTCGTATAGCAGGGACGGTGCTGCCTCTCGCTTCGCTCGCTGTTCGCCGCTCGCCGCTCGCTCGCGCAGCCAAAAATGGCCAGTTTTGGCCCGTTTTGGCCAGTTTTTGGCCTGTTTTTGCGTTGCGCGGTGACCATCTTGAGCGGAGCAAAATGTCAGCCATCTCAGCACCCTGGAACCCCCCGGGTGGCACAGGGCTGGATGGGGCTTTCGTATAGCAGGGACGGTGATGCCTCTCGCTTCGCTCGCTGTCCGCCGCTCGCTGCTCGCTCGCGCAGCCAAAAATGGCCAGTTTTGGCCCGTTTTTGGGCCGTTTTGGCCTGTTTTTGGCCTGTTCTTGCGTCGCGCGGTGACCGTCGTGAGCGGAGCAAAATGTCAGCCATCTCAGCACCCTGGAACCCCCCGGGTGGCACAGGGCTGGATGGGGCTTTCGTATAGCAGGGACGGTGCTGCCTCTCGCTTAGCTCGCTGTCCGCCGCTCGCCGCTCGCTCGCGCAGCCAAAAATGGCCAGTTTTGTCCCGTTTTTGGGCCGTTTTGGCCTGTTTTTGGGCTGTTCTTGCGTCGCGCGGTGACCGTCGTGAGCGGAGCAAAATGT
>NW_027020702.1:147500-150000 GCF_036884655.1 Musa acuminata AAA Group
GGCCAGTTTTTGGCCTGTTCTTGCGTCGCGCGGTGACCGTCGTGAGCGGAGCAAAATGTCAGCCATCTCAGCACCCTGGAACCCCCCGGGTGGCACAGGGCTGGATGGGGCTTTCGTATAGCAGGGACGGTGCTGCCTCTCGCTTCGCTCGCTGTTCGCCGCTCGCCGCTCGCTCGCGCAGCCAAAAATGGCCAGTTTTGGCCCGTTTTGGCCAGTTTTTGGCCTGTTTTTGCGTTGCGCGGTGACCATCTTGAGCGGAGCAAAATGTCTGCCATCTCAGCACCCTGGAACCCCCCGGGTGGCACAGGGCTGGATGGGGCTTTCGTATAGCAGGGACGGTGATGCCTCTCGCTTCGCTCGCTGTCCGCCGCTCGCTGCTCGCTCGCGCAGCCAAAAATGGCCAGTTTTGGCCCGTTTTTGGGCCGTTTTGGCCTGTTTTTGGGCTGTTCTTGCGTCGCGCGGTGACCGTCGTGAGCGGAGCAAAATGTCAGCCATCTCAGCACCCTGGAACCCCCCGGGTGGCACAGGGCTGGATGGGGCTTTCGTATAGCAGGGACGGTGCTGCCTCTCGCTTCGCTCGCTGTCCGCCGCTCGCCGCTCGCTCGCGCAGCCAAAAATGGCCAGTTTTGTCCCGTTTTTGGGCCGTTTTGGCCTGTTTTTGGGCTGTTCTTGCGTCGCGCGGTGACCGTCGTGAGCGGAGCAAAATGTCAGCCATCTCAGCACCCTGGAACCCCCCGGGTGGCACAGGGCTGGATGGGGCTTTCGTATAGCAGGGACGGTGCTGCCTCTCGCTTCGCTCGCTGTCCGCCGCTCGCCGCTCGCTCGCGCAGCCAAAAATGGCCAGTTTTGGCCCGTTTTTGGGCCGTTTTGGCCAGTTTTTGGCCTGTTCTTGCGTCGCGCGGTGACCGTCGTGAGCGGAGCAAAATGTCAGCCATCTCAGCACCCTGGAACCCCCCGGGTGGCACAGGGCTGGATGGGGCTTTCGTATAGCAGGGACGGTGCTGCCTCTCGCTTCGCTCGCTGTTCGCCGCTCGCCGCTCGCTCGCGCAGCCAAAAATGGCCAGTTTTGGCCCGTTTTGGCCAGTTTTTGGCCTGTTTTTGCGTTGCGCGGTGACCATCTTGAGCGGAGCAAAATGTCAGCCATCTCAGCACCCTGGAACCCCCCGGGTGGCACAGGGCTGGATGGGGCTTTCGTATAGCAGGGACGGTGATGCCTCTCGCTTCGCTCGCTGTCCGCCGCTCGCTGCTCGCTCGCGCAGCCAAAAATGGCCAGTTTTGGCCCGTTTTTGGGCCGTTTTGGCCTGTTTTTGGCCTGTTCTTGCGTCGCGCGGTGACCGTCGTGAGCGGAGCAAAATGTCAGCCATCTCAGCACCCTGGAACCCCCCGGGTGGCACAGGGCTGGATGGGGCTTTCGTATAGCAGGGACGGTGCTGCCTCTCGCTTAGCTCGCTGTCCGCCGCTCGCCGCTCGCTCGCGCAGCCAAAAATGGCCAGTTTTGTCCCGTTTTTGGGCCGTTTTGGCCTGTTTTTGGGCTGTTCTTGCGTCGCGCGGTGACCGTCGTGAGCGGAGCAAAATGTCAGCCATCTCAGCACCCTGGAACCCCCCGGGTGGCACAGGGCTGGATGGGGCTTTCGTATAGCAGGGATGGTGCTGCCTCTCGCTTCGCTCGTTGTCCGCCGCTCGCCGCTCGCTCGCGCAGCCAAAAATGGCCAGTTTTGGCCCGTTTTTGGGCCGTTTTGGCCAGTTTTTGGCCTGTTCTTGCGTCGCGCGGTGACCGTCGTGAGCGGAGCAAAATGTCAGCCATCTCAGCACCCTGGAACCCCCCGGGTGGCACAGGGCTGGATGGGGCTTTCGTATAGCAGGGACGGTGCTGCCTCTCGCTTCGCTCGCTGTCCGCCGCTCGCCGCTCGCTCGCGCAGCCAAAAATGGCCAGTTTTGGCCCGTTTTGGCCAGTTTTTGGCCTGTTTTTGCGTTGCGCGGTGACCATCTTGAGCGGAGCAAAATGTCAGCCATCTCAGCACCCTGGAACCCCCCGGGTGGCACAGGGCTGGATGGGGCTTTCGTATAGCAGGGACGGTGATGCCTCTCGCTTCGCTCGCTGTCCGCCGCTCGCTGCTCGCTCGCGCAGCCAAAAATGGCCAGTTTTGGCCCGTTTTTGGGCCGTTTTGGCCTGTTTTTGGGCTGTTCTTGCGTCGCGCGGTGACCGTCGTGAGCGGAGCAAAATGTCAGCCATCTCAGCACCCTGGAACCCCCCGGGTGGCACAGGGCTGGATGGGGCTTTCGTATAGCAGGGACGGTGCTGCCTCTCGCTTAGCTCGCTGTCCGCCGCTCTCCGCTCGCTCGCGCAGCCAAAAATGGCCAGTTTTGGCCCGTTTTTGGGCCGTTTTGGCCTGTTTTTGGGCTGTTCTTGCGTCGCGCGGTGACCGTCGTGAGCGGAGCAAAATGTCAGCCATCTCAGCACCCTGGAACCCCCCGGGTGGCACAGGGCTGGATGGGGCTT
>NW_027020702.1:170000-177500 GCF_036884655.1 Musa acuminata AAA Group
GCACCCTGGAACCCCCCGGGTGGCACAGGGCTGGATGGGGCTTTCGTATAGCAGGGACGGTGCTGCCTCTCGCTTCGCTCGCTGTTCGCCGCTCGCCGCTCGCTCGCGCAGCCAAAAATGGCCAGTTTTGGCCCGTTTTGGCCAGTTTTTGGCCTGTTTTTGCGTTGCGCGGTGACCATCTTGAGCGGAGCAAAATGTCAGCCATCTCAGCACCCTGGAACCCCCCGGGTGGCACAGGGCTGGATGGGGCTTTCGTATAGCAGGGACGGTGATGCCTCTCGCTTCGCTCGCTGTCCGCCGCTCGCTGCTCGCTCGCGCAGACAAAAATGGCCAGTTTTGGCCCGTTTTTGGGCCGTTTTGGCCTGTTTTTGGCCTGTTCTTGCGTCGCGCGGTGACCGTCGTGAGCGGAGCAAAATGTCAGCCATCTCAGCACCCTGGAACCCCCCGGGTTGTCACGACCTTAGCTGGAATTGCCTAAGGCGTGAGGCACCCTTGCGGCCGAAGACGCGAACTTAGCTTGCGTTGCCTAAGTCGCGGGTCACCCTCGTTGCAAAGACGCGAACTTAGCTTGCGTTGCCTAAGTCGCGCTTTGCCCTTGCGATCTTGCTCCGCAAGGATCAGCCACTTTGTAACCTCTCGCAGGTCCCGAAGGACCTGTAAAAGAGAAAGAAAGTTAGATCGAAAGAACGAGCAACGGACAAGTCCCGAAGTCTCGCGAAAAGGGAAGCTTTACAAGCAAATCGTCGAACACCTTGTGTGCACAAGAGAAAAGAGGGAGAGGGAGGAAAACAAGGCTTTCAAGGATGAACGAACAGCTGCAAGCCCACAAACAGCCGCTCACCTGGTCCCGGACGCAACACCAAGTTCCCGTAAAGGTCACGTGCGAACTTGCGAAAGAGTGTTCAACGCCCGGTATATAACCGAAGCCCCATCCAGCCATGTGCCACCCGGGGGGTTCCTGGGGTCTGAGCTGGCTGACATTTTGGTGAGCGGAGGCAGCACTCCGCTCACCTCCCGCGGCACGCGAGAACGGCTCCGTTTTGGGCTGTTTTGGGGCTGTTTTGCTCGGTTTGGTGAACGGTCGCTTTGCAACGCTGCAGCTTGTTCGAACTTACATATTTACAAGCAAAATGACCCAAAACCATAAGAAAACATGCTGTCAAGCAGCTGTACATGCGGGTGCGAGCGACGAACGGTTCGTTGAACGGAGTTGTTGCGGGTGCGCGACGACCGTTCGTGACATTCTCCCCCACTTAAACTGTCGACGCCCTCGTCGACGCTTGTTGGTAGTTGTTGATGACTTCTTCTTCATGTCGCAGGGCATCTTCAGGCTCCCAACTGGCTTCAGTTCGGGGAAGCTTTCGCCACTTCACCAAGTACTCTGTCTGCTCCGCTCCGTTGGGTAGCTTTATCTTGCGATCCGCCAGAATGGTTTCCACTCGCTTCTCGTAGGAGGCTGTGATGGGAGGTAGCCGAGTTGGAATACTTCGAGAAGCATCTTGCGGATCCGAATGGTAGGCCTTCAGGTTGCTGGCGTGAAGAACGTTGTGAATTTTGAACCACGCCGGCAGCTGCAACTTGTAAGAAACATTGCCTACTCTGCTGATAATTGGGAAGGGCCCTTCATACTTACGCACCAATCCTTTGTGGACTCTTTTCCTGAAGAATTGGAGTGATGCTGGTTGGAGCTTTACCAACACCAAATCGCCAACTTTGAACTCTTGTGGTCGCCTTCCCAAGTCTGCCCACTTCTTCATCCGTTTTGCCGCCTTCTCCAAGTAAGCCCGCGCAATATCGGCATTTCGATGCCACTCCTTTGCGAAATGGTAGGCTGATGGACTACTCCCAGTATAACCAATTGCCATAGTGTGCGGAGTCGACGGTTGTTGTCCTGTGATAATTTCGAAGGGGCTCTTGTTGGATGCAGAGCTCCGCTGCAAGTTGTAGGAGAATTGGGCGATGTCCAACAGCTTCACCCAATCTCGTTGATTGGCACTCACGTAGTGCCGGAGATACTGCTCTAAGAGCGAATTTATTCTTTCAGTTTGACCATCCGTCTGGGGGTGGAGGCTTGTAGAGAAGTATAACTTTGACCCCAACAATTTGAATAGCTCGGTCCAGAATCGTCCCAGGAACCGAGCGTCTCGATCACTAACAATATTGTGTGGGACTCCCCAATACTTCACTACACCCTTCATCATCAGTCTGGCCGCCTCTTCAGCTGAACAGTGTAGGGGAGCAGCAATGAAAGTTGCATACTTTGAAAACCGATCGACCACCACAAGTATCGATCCAAGTCCCCCTACAGGCGGCAAGCTAGATATGAAGTCTAAGGAAATGCTCTCCCATGGCCTTTCTGGTACAGGCAACGGCTCCAAAAGTCCCACCGGCTTCCGTTGCTCCACCTTGTCTTGTTGGCAAGTAAGGCATGTTCGAACATACTCCTCCACATCAATCCCCATCTTTGGCCAGTAGAAGGCCCTCTCCACGAGAGCCAATGTTCTGTGAATGCCGGGATGTCCAGCCCAAAGGGAATCGTGACACTCTTTCAAGAGTTCACGCCTTAAATTGTCCACTCGGGGAACATAAACTCTATTCCCTTTTGTGTAAACAAGTCCCTCCTGGACCCAAAATCGTCGTGCCTTGCCTTCTTTGATGAGCTGCATCAGGATAACTGCCTGGGGATCACTATACAGTCCATCTCTGATTCGAGAAAGGAAGTTGGAATGTAACTGACTTGTTTGGCCTCTGCCCTCCAGTTGTGCAGCATTCACGCACTCCACCTTCCGACTCAGCGCATCGGCCACGACATTCGCCTTCCCGGGCTTGTATTCCATTGCCATATCAAATTCAGCCAGGAAGTCCTGCCACCGTGCTTGCTTTGGGGAGAGCTTCTTCTGAGTTTGGAAATAACTCAGGGCGATGTTGTCTGTCCTCAGCACAAATCGCGACCCGAGGAGGTAGTGTCGCCAAACTCGTAGGCAGTGGATCACCGCTGTCATCTCCTTCTCATGCACTGGATACCGCCTCTCGGTCTCGTTGAGTTTGCGGCTCTCGTAGGCCACCGGATGACCTTCTTGCATGAGTACTCCACCGATAGCACAGTCCGAAGCATCGGTATGGACTTCAAAGGGCTCTCCATAGTTTGGCAATTTGAGTACTGGTTCTTCCAGAACAGCAGCCTTCAGATCTTGGAATGCTATCTCACATTTGTCAGACCACTTCCAAGGCTGCTCCTTCTTTAGCAACTCCGTCAGTGGGGTTGCCCGCTTCGAATATCCTGAAATGAAGCGTCGATAGTAGTTGACGAATCCAAGGAAGGATCTCAACTCTGGCACCTTCTTTGGTGTTCGCCATTCCGCAACTGCTTGCACCTTCGACTTGTCCATCCGAATGGAGCCACCACCGATTCGATGCCCTAAGAATAGGATCTCAGTTTGAGCAAAGTAGCATTTCTCCCTTTTTACGAACAAAGTGTTCTCCCTGAGAACCTTGAAAATCGTCCGAAGGTGCTTGACGTGCTCCTCGAGCGTTTGGCTGTAGACGACGATATCGTCCAAGTAGACGACCACGAACTTATCCAAATACTCCTTGAATAGTTGGTTCATGAGAGTACAGAATGTGGCCGGAGCGTTGGTTAAGCCGAAAGGCATCACCAAGAACTCAAACGCTCCATACCTGGTCACACAGGTAGTCTTCGCTTCGTCGCCTTCAGCAATGCGCACCTGCCAATACCCCGACCGAAGGTCGAGTTTTGAGAAATACTTGGCCTTGCCCAGTTGGTCGAACAAGTCCGCGATGAGCGGGATGGGATACTTGTTCTTCACCGTTACTTTGTTGAGGGCTCGATAGTCGACGCATAATCGGAGGCTCCCATCTTGTTTCTTCTGGAAGAGAACTGGAGCTCCGAAAGGTGCTTTTGAGCTGCGGATGAGACCACCGCTTAGCAGTTCACCTAACTGCTTCCTGAGTTCGGCCAACTCTGGCGGGGGCATGCGGTAGGGTGGTCTCGCTGGAGGCTTCACTCCTGGCTCTAGCTCGATACTGTGATCCACGCCTCTGCGTGGTGGGAGAGTCTTCGGCAACTCGGGTGGCATAACGTCTTCGAACTCCTTCAAGACGTTCGCCACTACAGCAGGTTCTTGAATGGCCTCTTCGTTGAGTGGCTCTAGCTTCATAGCAGCCACGAATGTCAGTTCGCCCTTTCGCACCCCTTTCTTCAATTGTAAGGCCGAAATGTGTTGGGGCTCCTTGGTTCCTCTCCGAGAGACGGGAACCACGCAGGGGTCATCGCCTCCCATCATACATAGGGAGTTTAAGAACGGCATCGGCACCAACTTCGCCGCATGCATAAACTCCATTCCAAGAATCACTTGGAAGTCGTCCAGTGGCACGGCCATCATGTTGGTGTTACCGCTCCAAGTCCCGATTTTGATAGGAACACCCTTCGCCAACCCGGAGATTCGCCTGGCCTCCGAGTTCACCGCCTTCATTCGGCTTGGGCTCTTCTCCAATGTCAACCCAAGTCGCTGTGCTTCGCGATCGGCTATGAAGTTGTGGGTAGCGCCCGTGTCCACCATTGCACGGGTCGTTTGGCCATTTAGCTTAATGTCCACATACATTAGTTCGCTGCTTCCTGCTTTTTGTGCCTTCGTCTTCGTGTTCTCCCCCACTTGACCCCGCATAGCGTTCAACAGACGCATTGCTCCCATTCGGGGTCCTTGCGACTCCTCCTCGTCGCTGCTGGATTCTGAGCTGCTCGAACTAAGAGCAACAGCTTTGCCCTTGTCCGATCGGGGAGGGTGGATGGAAGCTGTCAAAGCGTTGAGTGCCTGCTTCTGTGGGCACTCCCTTACCATGTGCGGTCCTCCGCACAAGAAGCATCCTCCAGGTTTTGAGGCCTTGCCTTTTGGGTTCGGCCCTTTGTGGGAGCTCTTCTTCTTCTGTTCGCCCCCGAGATCTTTCCCTCGAGAATGTTTTGGAGGGCGATTGCTTGAAGATTGTTTCCTTCTCGCTGGGTCTTCAGAGGAAACGAAGTCGGTGAGCCTTTCTGCAGCTGCAATTGCCCCGACCACGTCGGTAACATTCCTTCGATTCAGCTCTTGCTGAGCCCATGGTTTCAGACCATCAAGGAAGCTGAACAACTTGTCCTTCTCGGACATGTCCTGTATGTCCAGCATCAGTGCAGAAAACTGCTTTACATAGTCTCGGATGGTGGTACTTTGGCGGAGTTGTCTCAGCTTCCTTCTTGCGACGAACTCTGTGTTCTCCGGTAGGAACTGAGTTCTCAACTCCCGCTTCAAGTCTTCCCATGTGTCGACTCGACACCGACCTTGTTGGATCTCCTCCCAACGAGTTCGCCACCAAAGTTTCGCATCTCCATTCAGATACATTGTTGCTATTGAAACTTTGGTATCTTCAGAATCGGGCCTCGTAGCTCGGAAGTATTGCTCCATGTCGAACAGAAAGTTCTCGAGCTCCTTGGCATCTCTGGCCCCTCCGTATCCATGGGGCTCAGGTGCCCTCAAGTTTTGTGGCGGTGCAACGCGGGTGTTGCCTCCTCCCGCATTTAGCATTCTTGTGAGCATAGCCACCTTCGCCGTGAGTTCCGCCACAACGTCTTGCAAGTGCTGCACGGAGTCCTTGGTGTCATCGGACAGTCGGTCGACTAGGGCCTCGACCTTGTCGATCCTGGACTCCGCTTCCTCTTGCGAGCTCTCTACCCCAACAAGTCTTTGTTGGCCATGGTAGAGTTCCTCCATGCTCGCTTCCAGAACATCTAGGCGGGTTTCCGCCGTCGTGAGTCTCTCCTTATGACTCTTTTTTCCTGTTAGCGCACCAGATTGCGCTTCCTCCGCTCGCGGAGAGTTGCCAACTTCTCGCTCATCCTGTTCGCTGCCGCGATCCTCGTGAGCGGCTCCAACAGCATGAGAGCGAGTGTGCACATGCAGCCCACCTGCGGCTGCTTGGGGCAAGGTTCCGGCTTGCCCCGTCTTGCTTGATTCGCCACGATGCTTTGCCATGGCGAAGTTGCGAAGTTCGTTCGCTGTTCGATCGAAGAGCTTGCCCGCTCTGATACCACACTGTCACGACCTTAGCTGGAATTGCCTAAGGCGTGAGGCACCCTTGCGGCCGAAGACGCGAACTTAGCTTGCGTTGCCTAAGTCGCGGGTCACCCTCGTTGCAAAGACGCGAACTTAGCTTGCGTTGCCTAAGTCGCGCTTTGCCCTTGCGATCTTGCTCCGCAAGGATCAGCCACTTTGTAACCTCTCGCAGGTCCCGAAGGACCTGTAAAAGAGAAAGAAAGTTAGATCGAAAGAACGAGCAACGGACAAGTCCCGAAGTCTCGCGAAAAGGGAAGCTTTACAAGCAAATCGTCGAACACCTTGTGTGCACAAGAGAAAAGAGGGAGAGGGAGGAAAACAAGGCTTTCAAGGATGAACGAACAGCTGCAAGCCCACAAACAGCCGCTCACCTGGTCCCGGACGCAACACCAAGTTCCCGTAAAGGTCACGTGCGAACTTGCGAAAGAGTGTTCAACGCCCGGTATATAACCGAAGCCCCATCCAGCCATGTGCCACCCGGGGGGTTCCTGGGGTCTGAGCTGGCTGACATTTTGGTGAGCGGAGGCAGCACTCCGCTCACCTCCCGCGGCACGCGAAAACGGCTCCGTTTTGGGCTGTTTTGGGGCTGTTTTGCTCGGTTTGGTGAACGGTCGCTTTGCAACGCTGCAGCTTGTTCGAACTTACATATTTACAAGCAAAATGACCCAAAACCATAAGAAAACATGCTGTCAAGCAGCTGTACATGCGGGTGCGAGCGACGAACGGTTCGTTGAACGGAGTTGTTGCGGGTGCGCGACGACCGTTCGTGACAGGGTGGCACAGGGCTGGATGGGGCTTTCGTATAGCAGGGACGGTGCTGCCTCTCGCTTAGCTCGCTGTCCGCCGCTCGCCGCTCGCTCGCGCAGCCAAAAATGGCCAGTTTTGTCCCGTTTTTGGGCCGTTTTGGCCTGTTTTTGGGCTGTTCTTGCGTCGCGCGGTGACCGTCGTGAGCGGAGCAAAATGTCAGCCATCTCAGCACCCTGGAACCCCCCGGGTGGCACAGGGCTGGATGGGGCTTTCGTATAGCAGGGATGGTGCTGCCTCTCGCTTCGCTCGTTGTCCGCCGCTCGCCGCTCGCTCGCGCAGCCAAAAATGGCCAGTTTTGGCCCGTTTTTGGGCCGTTTTGGCCAGTTTTTGGCCTGTTCTTGCGTCGCGCGGTGACCGTCGTGAGCGGAGCAAAATGTCAGCCATCTCAGCACCCTGGAACCCCCCGGGTGGCACAGGGCTGGATGGGGCTTTCGTATAGCAGGGACGGTGCTGCCTCTCGCTTCGCTCGCTGTCCGCCGCTCGCCGCTCGCTCGCGCAGCCAAAAATGGCCAGTTTTGGCCCGTTTTGGCCAGTTTTTGGCCTGTTTTTGCGTTGCGCGGTGACCATCTTGAGCGGAGCAAAATGTCAG
>NW_027020702.1:217500-225000 GCF_036884655.1 Musa acuminata AAA Group
CGCCGCTCGCTTGCCCAGCCAAAAATGGCCAGTTTTGGCCCGTTTTTGGGCCGTTTTGGCCAGTTTTTGGCCTGTTTTTGCGTTGCGCGGTGACCGTCTTGAGCGGAGCAAAATGTCAGCCATCTCAGCACCCTGGAACCCCCCGGGTGGCACAGGGCTGGATGGGGCTTTCGTATAGCAGGGACGGTGCTGCCTCTCGCTTCGCTCGCTGTCCGCCGCTCGCCGCTCCCTCGCGCAGCCAAAAATGGCCAGTTTTGTCCCGTTTTTGGGCCGTTTTGGCCAGTTTTTGGCCTGTTCTTGCGTCGCGCGGTGACCGTCGTGAGCGGAGCAAAATGTCAGCCATCTCAGCACCCTGGAACCCCCCGGGTGGCACAGGGCTGGATGGGGCTTTCGTATAGCAGGGACGGTGCTGCCTCTCGCTTCGCTCGCTGTCCGCCGCTCGCCGCTCGCTCGCGCAGCCAAAAATGGCCAGTTTTGGCCCGTTTTTGGGCCGTTTTGGCCAGTTTTTGGCCTGTTCTTGCGTCGCGCGGTGACCGTCGTGAGCGGAGCAAAATGTCAGCCATCTCAGCACCCTGGAACCCCCCGGGTGGCACAGGGCTGGATGGGGCTTTCGTATAGCAGGGACGGTGCTGCCTCTCGCTTCGCTCGCTGTTCGCCGCTCGCCGCTCGCTCGCGCAGCCAAAAATGGCCAGTTTTGGCCCGTTTTGGCCAGTTTTTGGCCTGTTTTTGCGTTGCGCGGTGACCATCTTGAGCAGAGCAAAATGTCAGCCATCTCAGCACCCTGGAACCCCCCGGGTGGCACAGGGCTGGATGGGGCTTTCGTATAGCAGGGACGGTGATGCCTCTCGCTTCGCTCGCTGTCCGCCGCTCGCTGCTCGCTCGCGCAGCCAAAAATGGCCAGTTTTGGCCCGTTTTTGGGCCGTTTTGGCCTGTTTTTGGGCTGTTCTTGCGTCGCGCGGTGACCGTCGTGAGCGGAGCAAAATGTCAGCCATCTCAGCACCCTGGAACCCCCCGGGTGGCACAGGGCTGGATGGGGCTTTCGTATAGCAGGGACGGTGCTGCCTCTCGCTTCGCTCGCTGTCCGCCGCTCGCCGCTCGCTCGCGCAGCCAAAAATGGCCAGTTTTGTCCCGTTTTTGGGCCGTTTTGGCCTGTTTTTGGGCTGTTCTTGCGTCGCGCGGTGACCGTCGTGAGCGGAGCAAAATGTCAGCCATCTCAGCACCCTGGAACCCCCCGGGTGGCACAGGGCTGGATGGGGCTTTCGTATAGCAGGGACGGTGCTGCCTCTCGCTTCGCTCGCTGTCCGCCGCTCGCCGCTCGCTCGCGCAGCCAAAAATGGCCAGTTTTGGCCCGTTTTTGGGCCGTTTTGGCCAGTTTTTGGCCTGTTCTTGCGTCGCGCGGTGACCGTCGTGAGCGGAGCAAAATGTCAGCCATCTCAGCACCCTGGAACCCCCCGGGTGGCACAGGGCTGGATGGGGCTTTCGTATAGCAGGGACGGTGCTGCCTCTCGCTTCGCTCGCTGTTCGCCGCTCGCCGCTCGCTCGCGCAGCCAAAAATGGCCAGTTTTGGCCCGTTTTGGCCAGTTTTTGGCCTGTTTTTGCGTTGCGCGGTGACCATCTTGAGCGGAGCAAAATGTCAGCCATCTCAGCACCCTGGAACCCCCCGGGTGGCACAGGGCTGGATGGGGCTTTCGTATAGCAGGGACGGTGATGCCTCTCGCTTCGCTCGCTGTCCGCCGCTCGCTGCTCGCTCGCGCAGCCAAAAATGGCCAGTTTTGGCCCGTTTTTGGGCCGTTTTGGCCTGTTTTTGGCCTGTTCTTGCGTCGCGCTGTAACGGACAAACTTCTAAACAAGATGTTGGATGTAATGCTTATGTCTGTCCGTTGTCTTTTGGCATGTTCATGCCTTGTACAGAATGTAAAGGGGCGGCCGAAGGCTTAATAGTCCCATTTTAGTTGGGTTGGTGGCCTCTTTAGGCTTGTAAATAAAGGTTGTGTCATGTGGACACGTTCGAGAGCTTTTCGGTCTGTAATGGACCATTTTACCCTTTGTTGTGCCACTATTCAGAGCTTGTAAAGTCTGTTTGTAATTTGCATTGTCTATGAAGTGTTTTTCGGACATGTTTGCTTGTGGATCCCGATTGAGGCGTTCTCTTTAACCCGTTCTCTCTTTTGTTGGTCCTAAGGGACAATGGGAGGCTTCGGGGAGGCTGACCTTTGCGGACGGACGCGCGAGGGTGCCGCACGCCTTAGGCAAAACCAGCTAAGGTCGTGACAATATGGTATCAGAGCGGGACAAGCACTCATAGAAACACTTGACATGCAAACGTGGGGGACCTAGCGGGGCTGCGTTGAGGGCAGTCAGCACACGCGCGACCGTTTGAGGGAAAACGGGCATGGAGATGTAGGGAAAAGAGTCGCTCAGAGGAGCGGGCATCTGAGATTGGCATTCAGAGGAATGGCCAACCCTTCGCGCAAGAGGCACCACGAGAACAGGCAAGCTTGGAAGAATTTGGAGCGCACAAAGGTTGGGATGGCTGAGTTTGAGCTACGGCTCAACGTTGACAACTTTACTTGATGGTGCTCAAGGCAAGCGAGGCGCTTGGCAAAGGACGAGACCATGCAAAGTGGAATGAGTTGCTCAGCGACCGAAAGAGTTGTGCAAAGCTCACAGAGGTGAGGGGAATTGCTAACTCGAAGAATTCGGTACTCATGCATGGGCTTGTATGCGGACGATGGATTGTTCGTGGCCATCCCAAGGCGGTCGAGACTCGGCGCCATGGAGCATTGAAACTTTCTCTTCGACATGCGAAGGATACGTCCGGAGGAGGCTGAAGTGTGCAACGAGTTCAGCATGTTGCTAGGCCTTGAGGGGTGCAGCGGTGGCTGTATTGACGTGGAGGCGCAATCTAGTAAGTGCGTTTGCAAGAGGCAGAACAATGCACAGTTTGTTCAGCAGATCGGAGTAGTCCAAGGGGATGGTGGTCTCCGAAACGAAGAGAGATGTTGCTCCAACGGGACAGTTATCCAGGAGGGATAAGTCTCAGCTCTCCAGAGGGAGAATCATGTGAGACGGACTTCACATGTTGAGGAGGAGTACCTCACAAACAACAACTCCACGAAGCTCGATGGACTGAGCAAGCGGCGAGGAGTCGTCGCATGATCTCGCTTGAGAGAATGCATTGGTGGATGCATTGCGAGATCAAGTGGGGGAGCGACCCAAAGCAACTCAAATGGAGGCACACTTGGAGTCGATATGGAGATCGGACTCAAGGGAGGGCTGACCCGTGGAATGGTGGGCGCGAGGGCCACCATCGACTCAATGCAAAAACGAGGAGCGGAGCAACTTGGGTGTAACTTGGCGAAGTACCCAAGCCGCATGAAGGGAGCCAGCATAGAAGTTGGAACATGGAGCAGAGGCACAGCGCTTTCCCTAGACAGAGGTCAAGGACATGAACTCTTGCAGAGGCAGGAGTAGAATCATGCTGTTCCTTGGGTCCTTCATTCTGACAGAGCGGACTCATCTTGCATGGTGCCAAAGACGAAGGGAGCTTCGGGGCACATGCACCTTATCTCGGAGGAGCATTCGATGGAGGAACTAAGGCGACTCAATTTGCGGAGGCGAAGTTGGGTACAGAAGGCCTTAGCACGGGGCAAGAGGACGCAGAGGCGGGTACTCTTGAAGAATATGCCACAGTGTTGCCATTCAAGTTGCTATGAAGGAAGCAGTGCGCAGCGGAGATTGTGCTGGTAGGGGCAGAGGCCCAGGATCCAGGCAATGGTGCACAAATTACAGCGAAGTCGGTGGACTTCGGGAGCTACTAGGCGACGGACTGTCCTAGAGCGGTGCTTCATCTAGGTGTGACCCAAGAGTGGGTGGATGAAGGTCGATTGCCAAAGGAGCGAACAAAATCGAAGGTGGAGGAGACCCTGCGATGTATTGGCAGAGGCCACACATGGAGGGTTCACAATTCGAGTTTATTCCACAAGGATCAGAATGCAATGGAGATGTCACCAGGAGGCGACATGGTGCAGCGGATCGTGGTGGAACAGTTCGTGGCAATGCGACACACACGACATTGTCCCGTGAGGGATGAGATCATATGGAGGTATGATCGGGAGCTACTGGGAGCTCCGCTTTGGTGAACAACACGACGGCAAGAAGGGCTATGGATTCAAGGAGTGAAGGCCATGGTACCGCAGAGGCGGGTCTTCCGGGCGTGCACCGAATTTTGCATCGGATGAAAACCTTGGTCATCAGCATATGGGGGCTGGGTTCCACCAAGGGAAAAGTTCGAATGCAAGTACCAGTGAGTCCCATGAGAGGGACTTGATCATGCAGAGGTATGATCGAAGCAGCTGGAGAGTTGGACTGCTCCAGAGCTCATATTCGCTTAAGGGAGCCCGACAAGTCAGAGGACAAGGTCGAGTAAGCAAACGTTGCTACCAAGGAAGCTAAGGAGAACAGAATCGGTGCAAACCCGACAATGTGATGGCAAAGGCCATGCATGGGAGTTGCAGTCTGTCTTTCCATCGACCAAACAGACTGCTTGGAGAACACAGAGGTGTTGAAGCAGGAGGTCGAAAGGGGCGAGGAAGCGACGACGAGTCCAGAGGGACTTAGCTACCCAAAATCAAGCATCAGTTAGAATGGAGGTGGACTCAGAGGAGTGCCACGGAGACATCTCTACTGATTGTGAAGGAAAGGGAAACAGAGGCGAGGCGACGGATAGTAGGGCCATGGGCATGGCAGCGCCATGGTACCGCAGAGGCGGGACTTCCGTGCAAGTCATTGATCCCTTGCTCTCACGGAGGGAGAGCGCTTGGTCGTGAAAGGGGCCGAGGAGGTGGAGCATGCAGAGGCAATCTCCAAGTACCGAGACAAGGCTGAAGGGCAGAGGCCAAGAAACTTCGTAAGACCGGTGTCAACAAGTTTCTCATCAAGATAGCCGTAAGTGAAGGACTTCGGGTCATGCAAGAGTGCACGACCAAGGAACGAAGCAGGCAGTACGCGGTGCTGTACCTTTGCTACTCAGTGGAGTAGGCGGCAGGGTTGATGGAGAAGACGGTACAATCCCAGAGGCGACCTCATCTATCAGAGAATTACTCCAAGTTGGGGTGAAAACTTCCTGCATTCCAGAAGTTCAATGGCATTGAGAAGGTGAATCACAGTAGCTAACTCAACGCAAGGAGTGCAAACACTTCAAGTGCTTCAGAAGTGTGAGCAAAGAGCAGGCGAAGGCCAGTAACCAGCTCGATGCATGAAGTACAACCTCGAGGAGGCGGGCGAAGTCAAGTAACCTTTGCCTTCTCAACTCTTAAGAGAATGGGCGAAACCGAGTACCCCAGTTCTCTTATCTATCTAGCAGAGGAGCTCTGCACAAGTTCAAAGACCCTTCGAAGATAATGGAAGACAATAGTTGTCAAAATCCTCACCAACGGTGATCAGTGCTACTGAGAGTAGATTGTCCGCTTCATTTCCCAACGAAATGCCAATCGAAAGCGGAAGTGATGCGAACCTACTTGGATGTGACAACTAACTGAAAGAAGAGTCAATGAGCAGATTTTGTGGAGGAAGGACCCAAAACTTCAGAAGTTTGCGAGGCGATGCTCGTTAAAGCTCCAACAAGCATCCACCCAGTTCAAGCAGCATGTGGAAATTTTGAGAAACTGGCGCAGTAAGAATGGTCTTTTCCTTCATTTGGTGGATCCGCAAGAATCGACAAGGATCAACACAACTCAGCCAACCCCACACCAGAGTCAGAGTCATTGGCGAGTTGAAGCAGCATGGCGGATCAAAGGTTCGACTACTCAGAAACAGCAGCGGAGAGCAGCTGGGAGCCAGGAGGCGCATTGCAGCTGGAGCGAAAGATTGAAGACTCAGCAAAGGCGAAGAGTTGCAGTGTTCACAAAGGCTTCGACGAGGACGTCGAAGGGATAAGTGGGGGAGAATGTAACGGACAAACTTCTAAACAAGATGTTGGATGTAATGCTTATGTCTGTCCGTTGTCTTTTGGCATGTTCATGCCTTGTACAGAATGTAAAGGGGCGGCCGAAGGCTTAATAGTCCCATTTTAGTTGGGTTGGTGGCCTCTTTAGGCTTGTAAATAAAGGTTGTGTCATGTGGACACGTTCGAGAGCTTTCGGTCTGTAATGGACCATTTTACCCTTTGTTGTGCCACTATTCAGAGCTTGTAAAGTCTGTTTGTAATTTGCATTGTCTATGAAGTGTTTTTCGGACATGTTTGCTTGTGGATCCCGATTGAGGCGTTCTCTTTAACCCGTTCTCTCTTTTGTTGGTCCTAAGGGACAATGGGAGGCTGGAGGCTGACCTTGCGGACGGACGCGCGAGGGTGCCGCACGCCTTAGGCAAAACCAGCTAAGGTCGTGACAGCGCGGTGACCGTCGTGAGCGGAGCAAAATGTCAGCCATCTCAGCACCCTGGAACCCCCCGGGTGGCACAGGGCTGGATGGGGCTTTCGTATAGCAGGGACGGTGCTGCCTCTCGCTTAGCTCGCTGTCCGCCGCTCGCCGCTCGCTCGCGCAGACCAAAAATGGCCAGTTTTGTCCCGTTTTTGGGCCGTTTTGGCCTGTTTTTGGGCTGTTCTTGCGTCGCGCGGTGACCGTCGTGAGCGGAGCAAAATGTCAGCCATCTCAGCACCCTGGAACCCCCCGGGTGGCACAGGGCTGGATGGGGCTTTCGTATAGCAGGGATGGTGCTGCCTCTCGCTTCGCTCGTTGTCCGCCGCTCGCCGCTCGCTCGCGCAGCCAAAAATGGCCAGTTTTGGCCCGTTTTTGGGCCGTTTTGGCCAGTTTTTGGCCTGTTCTTGCGTCGCGCGGTGACCGTCGTGAGCGGAGCAAAATGTCAGCCATCTCAGCACCCTGGAACCCCCCGGGTGGCACAGGGCTGGATGGGGCTTTCGTATAGCAGGGACGGTGCTGCCTCTCGCTTCGCTCGCTGTCCGCCGCTCGCCGCTCGCTCGCGCAGCCAAAAATGGCCAGTTTTGGCCCGTTTTGGCCAGTTTTTGGCCTGTTTTTGCGTTGCGCGGTGACCATCTTGAGCGGAGCAAAATGTCAGCCATCTCAGCACCCTGGAACCCCCCGGGTGGCACAGGGCTGGATGGGGCTTTCGTATAGCAGGGACGGTGATGCCTCTCGCTTCGCTCGCTGTCCGCCGCTCGCTGCTCGCTCGCGCAGCCAAAAATGGCCAGTTTTGGCCCGTTTTTGGGCCGTTTTGGCCTGTTTTTGGGCTGTTCTTGCGTCGCGCGGTGACCGTCGTGAGCGGAGCAAAATGTCAGCCATCTCAGCACCCTGGAACCCCCCGGGTGGCACAGGGCTGGATGGGGCTTTCGTATAGCAGGGACGGTGCTGCCTCTCGCTTAGCTCGCTGTCCGCCGCTCTCCGCTCGCTCGCGCAGCCAAAAATGGCCAGTTTTGGCCCGTTTTTGGGCCGTTTTGGCCTGTTTTTGGGCTGTTCTTGCGTCGCGCGGTGACCGTCGTGAGCG
>NW_027020703.1:20000-22500 GCF_036884655.1 Musa acuminata AAA Group
AAAGCCCCATCCAGCCCTGTGCCACCCGGGGGGTTCCAGGGTGCTGAGATGGCTGACGTTTTGCTCCGCTCACGACGGTCACCGCACCACGCAAGAACAGGCCAAAAACTGGCCAAAACAGCCCAAAAACGGGCCAAAACTGGCCATTTTTGGCTGCGCGAGCGAGCGGCGAGCGGCGAACAGCGAGCGAAGCGAGAGGCAGCACCGTCCCTGCTATACGAAAGCCCCATCCAGCCCTGTGCCACCCGGGGGGTTCCAGGGTGCTGAGATGGCTGACGTTTTGCTCCGCTCTCGACGGTCACCGCGCAATGCAAGAACAGGCCAAAAACTGGCCAAAACGGCCCAAAAACGGGCCAAAACTGGCCATTTTTGGCTGCGCGAGCGGCGAGCGGCGGACAGCGAGCGAAGCGAGAGGCAGCACCGTCCCTGCTATACGAAAGCCCCATCCAGCCCTGTGCCACCCGGGGGGTTCCAGGGTGCTGAGATGGCTGACGTTTTGCTCCGCTCTCGACGGTCACCGCGCAATGCAAGAACAGGCCAAAAACTGGCCAAAACGGCCCAAAAACGGGCCAAAACTGGCCATTTTTGGCTGCGCGAGCGAGCGGCGAGCGGCGGACAGCGAGCGAAGCGAGAGGCAGCACCGTCCCTGCTATACGAAAGCCCCATCCAGCCCTGTGCCACCCGGGGGGTTCCAGGGTGCTGAGATGGCTGACGTTTTGCTCCGCTCTCGACGGTCACCGCGCAATGCAAGAACAGGCCAAAAACTGGCCAAAACGGCCCAAAAACGGGCCAAAACTGGCCATTTTTGGCTGCACGAGCGAGCGGCGAGCGGCGGACAGCGAGCGAAGCGAGAGGCAGCACCGTCCCTGCTATACGAAAGCCCCATCCAGCCCTGTGCCACCCGGGGGGTTCCAGGGTGCTGAGATGGCTGACGTTTTGCTCCGCTCTCGACGGTCACCGCGCAATGCAAGAACAGGCCAAAAACTGGCCAAAACGGCCCAAAAACGGGCCAAAACTGGCCATTTTTGGCTGCACGAGCGAGCGGCGAGCGGCGGACAGCGAGCGAAGCGAGAGGCAGCACCGTCCCTGCTATACGAAAGCCCCATCCAGCCCTGTGCCACCCGGGGGGTTCCAGGGTGCTGAGATGGCTGACGTTTTGCTCCGCTCTCGACGGTCACCGCGCAATGCAAGAACAGGCCAAAAACTGGCCAAAACGGCCCAAAAACGGGCCAAAACTGGCCATTTTTGGCTGCACGAGCGAGCGGCGAGCGGCGGACAGCGAGCGAAGCGAGAGGCAGCACCGTCCCTGCTATACGAAAGCCCCATCCAGCCCTGTGCCACCCGGGGGGTTCCAGGGTGCTGAGATGGCTGACGTTTTGCTCCGCTCTCGACGGTCACCGCGCAATGCAAGAACAGGCCAAAAACTGGCCAAAACGGCCCAAAAACGGGCCAAAACTGGCCATTTTTGGCTGCACGAGCGAGCGGCGAGCGGCGGACAGCGAGCGAAGCGAGAGGCAGCACCGTCCCTGCTATACGAAAGCCCCATCCAGCCCTGTGCCACCCGGGGGGTTCCAGGGTGCTGAGATGGCTGACGTTTTGCTCCGCTCTCGACGGTCACCGCGCAATGCAAGAACAGGCCAAAAACTGGCCAAAACGGCCCAAAAACGGGCCAAAACTGGCCATTTTTGGCTGCGCGAGCGAGCGGCGAGCGGCGGACAGCGAGCGAAGCGAGAGGCAGCACCGTCCCTGCTATATACGAAAGCCCCATCCAGCCCTGTGCCACCCGGGGGGTTCCAGGGTGCTGAGATGGCTGACGTTTTGCTCCGCTCACGACGGTCACCGCACCACGCAAGAACGGACCATAAACAGGCCAAAACAGCCCAAAAACGGGCCAAAACTGGTCATTTTTGGCTGCGCGAGCGAGCGGCGAGCGGCGAACAGCGAGCGAAGCGTGAGGCAGCACCGTCCCTGCTATACGAAAGCCCCATCCAGCCCTGTGCCACCCGGGGGGTTCCAGGGTGCTGAGATGGCTGACGTTTTGCTCCGCTCACGACGGTCACCGCGCCATGCAAGAACGGACCAAAAACAGGCCAAAACAGCCCAAAAACGGGCCAAAACTGGCCATTTTTGGCTGAGCGAGCGAGCGGTGAGCGGCGAACAGCGAGCGAAGCGAGAGGCAGCACCGTCCCTGCTATACGAAAGCCCCATCCAGCCCTGTGCCACCCGGGGGGTTCCAGGGTGCTGAGATGGCTGACGTTTTGCTCCGCTCACGACGGTCGCCGTGCCACGCAAGAACGGACCAAAAACAGGCCAAAACAGCCCAAAAACGGGCCAAAACTGGCCATTTTAGGTTGCGCGAGCGAGCGGCGAGCGGCGAACAGCGAGCGAAGCGTGAGGCAGCACCGTCCCTGCTATACGAAAGCCCCATCCAGCCCTGTGCCACCCGGGGGGTTCCAAGGTGCTGAGATGGCTGACGTTTTGCTCCGCTCACGACGGTCAC
>NW_027020703.1:42500-45000 GCF_036884655.1 Musa acuminata AAA Group
AACAGGCCAAAACAGCCCAAAAACGGGCCAAAACTGGCCATTTTTGGCTGCGCGAGCGAGCGGCGAGCGGCGAACAGCGAGCGAAGCGAGAGGCAGCACCGTCCCTGCTATACGAAAGCCCCATCCAGCCCTGTGCCACCCGGGGGGTTCCAGGGTGCTGAGATGGCTGACGTTTTGCTCCGCTCACGACGGTCACCGCACCACGCAAGAACAGGCCAAAAGCTGGCCAAAACAGCCCAAAAACGGGCCAAAACTGGCCATTTTTGGCTGCGCGAGCGAGCGGCGAGCGGCGAACAGCGAGCGAAGCGAGAGGCAGCACCGTCCCTGCTATACGAAAGCCCCATCCAGCCCTGTGCCACCCGGGGGGTTCCAGGGTGCTGAGATGGCTGACGTTTTGCTCCGCTCTCGACGGTCACCGCGCAATGCAAGAACAGGCCAAAAACTGGCCAAAACGGCCCAAAAACGGGCCAAAACTGGCCATTTTTGGCTGCGCGAGCGGCGAGCGGCGGACAGCGAGCGAAGCGAGAGGCAGCACCGTCCCTGCTATACGAAAGCCCCATCCAGCCCTGTGCCACCCGGGGGGTTCCAGGGTGCTGAGATGGCTGACGTTTTGCTCCGCTCTCGACGGTCACCGCGCAATGCAAGAACAGGCCAAAAACTGGCCAAAACGGCCAAAAAACGGGCCAAAACTGGCCATTTTTGGCTGCGCGAGCGAGCGGTGAGCGGCGGACAGCGAGCGAAGCGAGAGGCAGCACCGTCCCTGCTATACGAAAGCCCCATCCAGCCCTGTGCCACCCGGGGGGTTCCAGGGTGCTGAGATGGCTGACGTTTTGCTCCGCTCTCGACGGTCACCGCGCAATGCAAGAACAGGCCAAAAACTGGCCAAAACGGCCCAAAAACGGGCCAAAACTGGCCATTTTTGGCTGCACGAGCGAGCGGCGAGCGGCGGACAGCGAGCGAAGCGAGAGGCAGCACCGTCCCTGCTATACGAAAGCCCCATCCAGCCCTGTGCCACCCGGGGGGTTCCAGGGTGCTGAGATGGCTGACGTTTTGCTCCGCTCTCGACGGTCACCGCGCAATGCAAGAACAGGCCAAAAACTGGCCAAAACGGCCCAAAAACGGGCCAAAACTGGCCATTTTTGGCTGCACGAGCGAGCGGCGAGCGGCGGACAGCGAGCGAAGCGAGAGGCAGCACCGTCCCTGCTATACGAAAGCCCCATCCAGCCCTGTGCCACCCGGGGGGTTCCAGGGTGCTGAGATGGCTGACGTTTTGCTCCGCTCTCGACGGTCACCGCGCAATGCAAGAACAGGCCAAAAACTGGCCAAAACGGCCCAAAAACGGGCCAAAACTGGCCATTTTTGGCTGCACGAGCGAGCGGCGAGCGGCGGACAGCGAGCGAAGCGAGAGGCAGCACCGTCCCTGCTATACGAAAGCCCCATCCAGCCCTGTGCCACCCGGGGGGTTCCAGGGTGCTGAGATGGCTGACGTTTTGCTCCGCTCTCGACGGTCACCGCGCAATGCAAGAACAGGCCAAAAACTGGCCAAAACGGCCCAAAAACGGGCCAAAACTGGCCATTTTTGGCTGCACGAGCGAGCGGCGAGCGGCGGACAGCGAGCGAAGCGAGAGGCAGCACCGTCCCTGCTATACGAAAGCCCCATCCAGCCCTGTGCCACCCGGGGGGTTCCAGGGTGCTGAGATGGCTGACGTTTTGCTCCGCTCTCGACGGTCACCGCGCAATGCAAGAACAGGCCAAAAACTGGCCAAAACGGCCCAAAAACGGGCCAAAACTGGCCATTTTTGGCTGCGCGAGCGAGCGGCGAGCGGCGGACAGCGAGCGAAGCGAGAGGCAGCACCGTCCCTGCTATATACGAAAGCCCCATCCAGCCCTGTGCCACCCGGGGGGTTCCAGGGTGCTGAGATGGCTGACGTTTTGCTCCGCTCACGACGGTCACCGCACCACGCAAGAACGGACCATAAACAGGCCAAAACAGCCCAAAAACGGGCCAAAACTGGTCATTTTTGGCTGCGCGAGCGAGCGGCGAGCGGCGAACAGCGAGCGAAGCGTGAGGCAGCACCGTCCCTGCTATACGAAAGCCCCATCCAGCCCTGTGCCACCCGGGGGGTTCCAGGGTGCTGAGATGGCTGACGTTTTGCTCCGCTCACGACGGTCACCGCGCCATGCAAGAACGGACCAAAAACAGGCCAAAACAGCCCAAAAACGGGCCAAAACTGGCCATTTTTGGCTGAGCGAGCGAGCAGTGAGCGGCGAACAGCGAGCGAAGCGAGAGGCAGCACCGTCCCTGCTATACGAAAGCCCCATCCAGCCCTGTGCCACCCGGGGGGTTCCAGGGTGCTGAGATGGCTGACGTTTTGCTCCGCTCACGACGGTCGCCGTGCCACGCAAGAACGGACCAAAAACAGGCCAAAACAGCCCAAAAACGGGCCAAAACTGGCCATTTTAGGTTGCGCGAGCGAGCGGCGAGCGGCGAACAGCGAGC
>NW_027020703.1:55000-57847 GCF_036884655.1 Musa acuminata AAA Group
ACCGTCCCTGCTATACGAAAGCCCCATCCAGCCCTGTGCCACCCGGGGGGTTCCAGGGTGCTGAGATGGCTGACGTTTTGCTCCGCTCTCGACGGTCACCGCGCAATGCAAGAACAGGCCAAAAACTGGCCAAAACGGCCCAAAAACGGGCCAAAACTGGCCATTTTTGGCTGCACGAGCGAGCGGCGAGCGGCGGACAGCGAGCGAAGCGAGAGGCAGCACCGTCCCTGCTATACGAAAGCCCCATCCAGCCCTGTGCCACCCGGGGGGTTCCAGGGTGCTGAGATGGCTGACGTTTTGCTCCGCTCTCGACGGTCACCGCGCAATGCAAGAACAGGCCAAAAACTGGCCAAAACGGCCCAAAAACGGGCCAAAACTGGCCATTTTTGGCTGCACGAGCGAGCGGCGAGCGGCGGACAGCGAGCGAAGCGAGAGGCAGCACCGTCCCTGCTATACGAAAGCCCCATCCAGCCCTGTGCCACCCGGGGGGTTCCAGGGTGCTGAGATGGCTGACGTTTTGCTCCGCTCTCGACGGTCACCGCGCAATGCAAGAACAGGCCAAAAACTGGCCAAAACGGCCCAAAAACGGGCCAAAACTGGCCATTTTTGGCTGCGCGAGCGAGCGGCGAGCGGCGGACAGCGAGCGAAGCGAGAGGCAGCACCGTCCCTGCTATATACGAAAGCCCCATCCAGCCCTGTGCCACCCGGGGGGTTCCAGGGTGCTGAGATGGCTGACGTTTTGCTCCGCTCACGACGGTCACCGCACCACGCAAGAACGGACCATAAACAGGCCAAAACAGCCCAAAAACGGGCCAAAACTGGTCATTTTTGGCTGCGCGAGCGAGCGGCGAGCGGCGAACAGCGAGCGAAGCGTGAGGCAGCACCGTCCCTGCTATACGAAAGCCCCATCCAGCCCTGTGCCACCCGGGGGGTTCCAGGGTGCTGAGATGGCTGACGTTTTGCTCCGCTCACGACGGTCACCGCGCCATGCAAGAACGGACCAAAAACAGGCCAAAACAGCCCAAAAACGGGCCAAAACTGGCCATTTTTGGCTGAGCGAGCGAGCGGTGAGCGGCGAACAGCGAGCGAAGCGAGAGGCAGCACCGTCCCTGCTATACGAAAGCCCCATCCAGCCCTGTGCCACCCGGGGGGTTCCAGGGTGCTGAGATGGCTGACGTTTTGCTCCGCTCACGACGGTCGCCGTGCCACGCAAGAACGGACCAAAAACAGGCCAAAACAGCCCAAAAACGGGCCAAAACTGGCCATTTTAGGTTGCGCGAGCGAGCGGCGAGCGGCGAACAGCGAGCGAAGCGTGAGGCAGCACCGTCCCTGCTATACGAAAGCCCCATCCAGCCCTGTGCCACCCGGGGGGTTCCAAGGTGCTGAGATGGCTGACGTTTTGCTCCGCTCACGACGGTCACCGCGCCACGCCAGAACAGACCAAAAACAGGCCAAAACAGCCCAAAAACGGGCCAAAACTGGCCATTTTTGGCTGCGCGAGCGAGCGGCGAGCGGCGAACAGCGAGCGAAGCGAGAAGCAGCACCGTCCATGCTATACGAAAGCCCAATCTAGCAAAGAACAGCCCAAAAGGAGGCAAAAACGGGGCAAAAGGGGCAAAAACGGGGCAAAACTTGGCCATCTTTGGTCGAGCGGCGGAGAGCCAGCGAGCGAAGTGTGGGGGCAGGGCAGCACCTGCCCTGTGTTGTTATCTGAATGCCCCATCTCGCCCTGTGTTGTTATCTGAAGGCCCCATCAAGCACGCGAAAAGGGCGAAACAGGCCAAAACACGACGGTCTGTCGTCGAACGAAGTATGCAGACGGGTCAAGAGCAGCCTTGGTTGGGGTCATTGTATTGTCTGAACCCAAACCCAACTGTATACAGGTGAGGTGAGGTGAGGTGAGGTGAGGTGAGCTGCGAGGCTGGTGAAGAAGCAAGCGAGGGCATCGAGGCCAAGGTGTATTGGTTGCTTGCAGCTGCTGCTCCCCTGATATGACGGTGAGTTCAGGCAACAACGGTATGATATGACGGTGGGGATGCTGCCCGTGCTGCAGACGTGCCACTGGCACCGCAGCACGTTGGTTGGTGCTTGCGCCTGCACAGCAGCAACGAAGTGGTAACAATGCATCGACCTGTGCAGTGACAGCTCCGTGATTGCTTGCGCCACATCGAATCAAAGGCAGGCACTCGGTCGCCACGTGCAGCGGCTCGTGCATTGCTGAGCGCTGCTGCACTTGGACATCTCATCGAATCAAAGGCACTCCGAAGTTGAATGCATCCCGTCGGATATTTCGAGCGTTCGACTGTCGCTTTCAACCTCGTCAGCGTGGAGGGCAGTGAATTTGGGGGGGAGGGGGGGACGAATCCGTGCGACGCAGGGCTGGATCTCAGTGGATCGTGGCAGCAAGGCCACTCTACCACTTACAATGCCCCATCGCGTATTTAAGTCGTCTGCAAAGGATTCGGCCCGTCGTCCGTGCGGAATTTCACTTCCCGATGGCCACCCGTGGCTATACCACCGCGGGGGCTACACCGGCGACACGAGCCCATGGGGGCCGAAGGCCCCTACTGTGGGTCGGGAGGCGAACGACGGGCGAGAGCGCCGGTTGCTAGCTAGGATTCTGACTTAGAGGCGTTCAGTCATAATCCGACACACGGTAGCTTCGCGCCACTGGCTTTTCAACCAAGCGCGATGACCAATTGTGTGAATCAACGGTTCCTCTCGTACTAGGTTGAATTACTATCGCGGCACGATCATCAGTAGGGTAAAACTAACCTGTCTCACGACGGTCTAAACCCAGCTCACGTTCCCTATTGGTGGGTGAACAATCCAACACTTGGTGAATTC
>NW_027020704.1:0-7500 GCF_036884655.1 Musa acuminata AAA Group
TATGGGGATGGTGAGAAGAGATATATTTTACATCCCAGAGGGGCTATAATTGGAGATACCATTGTTTCTGGTACAGAAGTTCCTATATCAATGGGAAATGCCCTACCTTTGAGTGCGGTTTGAACTATTGATTTACGTAATTGGAAGTAACCAATTAGGTTTACGACGAAACCTAGAAATCGATCACTGATCCAATTTGAGTACCTCTACGGGATAGACCTCAACAGAAAACTGTTGAGTAACGGCAGCAAGTGATTGAGTTCAGTAGTTCCTCATAGAAAATTATTGACTCTAGAGATATGGTAATATGGAGAAGACAAAATTGTTTGAAGCACGCACAGAACCGGAAGCGCCCCTTGTTTCAAAGAGAGGAGGACGGGTTATTCACATTTAATTTGATGGTCAGAGGCGAATTGAAAGCTAAGCAGTGGTAATTAAGATCCCCCCGGGGAAAAAGAGAGATGTCTCCTACGTTACCCGTAATATGTGGAAGTATCGACGTAATTTCATAGAGTCATTCGGTCTGAATGCTACATGAAGAACATAAGCCAGATGACGGAACGGGGAGACCTAGGATGTAGAAGATCATAACATGAGTGATTCAGCAGATTTGGATTCCTATATATCCACTCAGTGGTACTTCATCATACGATTTATATAAGATCCATCTGTCTAGATATCATCATATACATCTAGAAAGCCGTATGCTTTGGAAGAAGCTTGTACAGTTTGGGAAGGGGTTTTTATTGATAAAAAAGAAGAATCTACTTCAACCGATATGCCCTTAGGCACGGCCATACATAACATAGAAATCACACTTGGAAAGGGTGGACAATTAGCTAGAGCAGCAGGTGCTGTAGCGAAACTGATTGCAAAAGAGGGTAAATCGGCCACATTAAGATTACCATCTGGGGAGGTCCGTTTGATATCCAAAAACTGCTTAGCAACAGTCGGACAAGTGGGTAATGTTGGGGTGAACCAAAAAAGTTTGGGTAGAGCCGGATCTAAGTGTTGGCTAGGTAAGCGTCCTGTAGTAAGAGGAGTAGTTATGAACCCTGTAGACCATCCCCATGGGGGCGGTGAGGGGAGAGCCCCAATCGGTAGAAAAAAACCCACAACCCCTTGGGGTTATCCTGCGCTTGGAAGAAGAAGTAGGAAAAGGAAAAAATATAGTGATAGTTTTATTCTTCGTCGCCGTAAATAGGAATATTTAAAATAGAATTTTTTGAATTTGAAAAAATGTGATGGGCGAACGACGGGAATTGAACCCGCGCATGGTGGATTCACAATCCACTGCCTTGATCCACTTGGCTACATCCGCCCCCTTTTCTAGCTAAAGGATTTTATCTTTTTTCCATTCATCATTATTGTATTTATTCTTACCTCCATACTTAACTTAGATCGAGATATTGGACATAGAATGCCAATCTTTAAAATAAAAAATGTAAAAAAAAGGAGTAATACACTGTGACATGACACGTTCGCTAAAAAAAAACCCTTTTGTAGCTAACCATTTATCGGAAAAAATGGAAAAACTCAACATGAGGGAGGAGAAAGAAATAATAGTAACTTGGTCTCGGGCATCTACCATTATACCCACAATGATTGGCCATACAATCGCTATTCATAATGGAAAGGAACATTTACCTATTTATATAACAGATCGTATGGTAGGTCACAAATTGGGAGAATTCGCGCCTACTTTTACTTTTGCGAGACATGCAAGAAACGATAATAAATCTCGTCGTTAAGTTAATTGAAAGTTCATTTTAATATTAAAATAAAAATTTAAGATAAAAAAAATGGAAATTGAAATAAAAGCCAAATTCTTTTTTTTGTGAAAAAAAAACTGAAAGTAAAACAAGTGTTTATCATTCAGGGGGATAGGATAACCTTATGACAAAGAACTCGAGTTCGGGTAAAGAAGTAAAAATTTTAGCTCAACATATATGTAGTATGTCTGTTTTCAAAGCGCGAAGAGTAATTGATCAGATTCGCGGACGTTCCTATGAAGAAACACTTATGATACTGGAAACTCATGCCTTATCGAGCATCTTATCCCATTTTAAAATTGGTTTATTCTGCAGCAGCAAATGCTAGTCATAATATGGGTTTGAACGAAGCTGATTCATTCATTAGTGAAGCCAAAGTTAATAGGAGTACCATTGTGAAAAAATTAAGACCTCGAGCTCGAGGACGTAGTTATCCGATAAAAAGACCTACTTGTCATATAACAATTGTATTAAAGGATAAATCTAAATTATTTTTAGATGAATCTAGGATTTAGATTCATCATAGTAAACATAGTAAAATAACATATATGGATGGAAAGAAAATATAATAGGAAAATATGGGACAAAAAATAAATCCACTTGGTTTCAGACTTGGTACAACCCAACGTCATCATTCCTTTTGGTTCGCACAACCAAAAAATTATTCTGTGGGTTTACAGGAAGATGAAAAAATACGGAATTGTATCAAGAACTATGTACAAAAAAATAGGAGAATATCCTCGGGTTTCGAAGGAATCGCTCGTATAGGAATTAAAAAAAGAATTGATTTGATCCAGGTCATAATCTATATTGGATTTCCAAATTTATTAATAGAGGGCCAAACACGAGGAATCGAAGAATTACAGATGAATGTAGAAAAAGAATTTCATTCTGTGAACCGAAGACTCAACATTGCTATCACAAGAGTTGAAAAACCTTATGGGCAACCTAATATTCTTGCGGAATATATAGCTTTACAATTAAAAAATAGAGTTTCGTTTCGAAAGGCAATGAAAAAGGCTATTGAATTAGCTGAACAAACGGATACAAAAGGAATGCAAGTACAAATTGCAGGGCGGATTGACGGAAAAGAAATTGCACGTGTCGAATGGATCAGAGAGGGCAGGGTTCCCCTACAAACAATTCGCGCTAAAATTGATCATTGTTCCTATACAATTCGAACTATCTATGGAGTATTAGGCATCAAAATTTGGATATTTGTGGACGAGGAATAATAGACCTTTATTTATCTTGCCATTCTGGCCAGTGATAGAACAAAAAATAACAAACTGTTTCATTCTTTTTCCGTTAAATCAAACAAAAATGAGCAATTCTAATTCTATAAGGTTGAATAAAAATTCGATTGACCATTTGTTATAATTGCTATGCTTAGTGTGTGACTCGTTAATTTTTCTTTAGAGTTTAGAGTTGGAATTAAAAAAAAATAGACTAAACCCTACTTAAACTTAATAACTATATAAAATAAATAAAAACAAAAATAAAAACAAAATAAACTAATAACCAACTTATTGCTTCGTATTGTCGAGATCCCAAGAAACAGTCACTATATGAGATGAGTGGATCAATCATATAGTTGCAGCAACTGCAACTAAAATCTTTTCCATAAAAAATCAGATTATGGGTTGTGAAACAAAAATAAAGGGATGTGGATAAATGGAAGGATGATAGAAAGAGAGAACAAAAATATCAATGATATATGATTCCAATATGTATGGTCTATGAATTACCTCATAAAGGCAATGTGATAAAGCATCAATACTGAATGAATATAAATAATATAAATAATAATAAAGAGCCTCGGGTTAATAAAAACTAAGGAGATTGACTCGAGAAGGAATTTTGTTGGGAGCTCCATTGCAGAGTTCAGGCCTAACCATTAACGGAGAAGCTATGGGAACGACGGAACCTGTGACTGCATAGGATTCTACTGAAAACGAATCCGAATAATTCATTGGGTGGGATGGCGGAACGAACCGAGAAAAAATTTATTTATTCTGAGAAGTCATGGGTTGACCTAGGAATAAAACAGTAAAGAGTAAATATTCGCCCGCGAAACCTTTATTTATTGAGATTACATTACAATATTTTGGCATCATTTGATAAGGGTAAAAATAAGGATCAAGGATCGTTATAAAATAAAAAGCATTATCTATAATTTATATCTATAAATATGCATAACATAAATATTCTAGCTGTATATCCTGTATATACATCTTCCTGTATAACAAAACAAATTCAATATTAATAAATGTCTTAGTGTATTAGTTTATTAAATACATGCGTATCTGTAATATTATTGAATCCTTTCATTCGCGAGGAGCTGGATGAGAAGAAACTCTCATGTCCGGTTCTGTAGTAGAGATGGAATTAAGAAACGACCATCAACTATAACCCCAAAAGAACCAGATTTCGTAAACAACATAGAGGAAGAATGAAGGGAATATCTTGTCGGGGCAATCGTATTTGTTTCGGCAGATACGCTCTTCAGGCACTTGAACCCGCTTGGATCACAGCTAGACAAATAGAAGCGGGGCGAAGAGCAATGACACGATATGCGCGTCGTGGTGGAAAAATATGGTTACGTATATTTCCCGACAAACCTGTTACAGTAAGACCTGCGGAAACACGTATGGGTTCGGGGAAGGGATCCCCCGAATATTGGGTATCCGTTGTTAAACCAGGTCGAATACTTTATGAAATGGGCGGAGTATCAGAAGCTGTAGCCAAAGCAGCTATTTCACTAGCTGCGTCCAAAATGCCTATACGAACTCAATTTGTCAGGATAGGTATGTAGAACTAAACAGTGTATTGAGGATGAAAAAACAACGGCAAGTTTATTTATTTCTGGACAGAGAATATTTCTTTTTTCCTTCATCCTTTGCATTAAAATAACGGATTCCAATAAAATGATATGATTCAACCTCAGACCCTTTTGAATGTAGCGGATAACAGCGGAGCTCGAGAATTGATGTGTATTCGAATCATAGGAGCTGGTAATCATCGATATGCTCATATTGGTGACGTTATTGTTGCTGTAATCAAAGAAGCAGTGCCTAATATGCCACTAGAAAGATCGGAAATAATTAGAGCTGTAATTGTACGTACTTGTAAAGAACTCAAACGTGACAACGGTATGATAATACGATATGATGACAATGCTGCGGTTGTCATTGATCAAGAAGGAAATCCAAAAGGAACTCGAGTTTTTGGTGCGATCGCTCGGGAATTGAGACAGTTGAATTTTACTAAAATAGTTTCATTGGCTCCCGAGGTATTATAAATACTACTAGATGGGACTATGATATATCAGAACATCTAAAATAGATCAAATTTAGTAGATTAGTAGATTGTGTCTCACGCATATACTTTTAATAATAAATAATTTTATAATAATAAAAAAAAAAAAAAAAGAAAGAAAATAAAACAAAGAAAAAAAGGAAACATGTTGATTATATCAAAATTAGGAGGCACCAATAATTATAGTTCGTCATGGGTAAGGACACTATTGCCGATATAATAACTTCTATAAGAAATGCTGACATGAATAAAAAAGGAACGGTTCGAATAGCATCTACTAATATCACCGAAAATATTGTGAAAATACTTCTACGAGAAGGTTTTATTGAAAACGTTCGGAAACATCAGGAAGGTAACAAATATTTCTTTTCAACTCTGCGACATAGAAAGACTAGGAAAAGAATACACAGAACTATTTTAAAGCGTATCAGCCGACCCGGTTTACGCATTTATTCCGACTATCAACAAATTCCTAAGATTTTAGGTGGAATAGGAATTGTAATTCTTTCTACTTCCCGAGGTATAATGACAGATCGAGAAGCTCGACGAGAAAAAATTGGAGGCGAACTTTTGTTATATATATGGTGATCCTCCTCCTCTGGTATCCTAATTTTCTCTCTAACTTCCTATTTGTGAAATAGAGAGGAAAAGTGAGTTATATAACTCTTCCTCCATTAGTTGATACTTCAAGGAAGTTACCTGGAATGAAAGAACAAAAATTTATTCATGAAGGTTTAATTACTGAATCACTTCCCAACGGTATGTTTCGGGTCCGCCTAGATAATAAAGATGTAATTCTAGGTTATGTTTCGGGAAGGATCCGGCGCAGTTTTATACGGATACTACCTGGGGATAGAGTCAAAATTGAAGTAAGTTGTTATGATTCAACCAGGGGACGTATAATTTATAGACTTCGCAACAAAGATTCGAATGATTAGGTGATTTTTAAAGCATTCCTTTCATGACGATACAATTCGAAGTTAAAAAAAAAATTCAAGAGACTTATTTTCTTCCAAGGAATAGATTAAAAATTAAGGTAAGGAATAAGAAATATGAAAATAAGGGCTTCCGTTCGTAAAATTTGTGAAAAATGTCGACTGATCCGTAGGCGCGGACGAATTATAGTGATTTGTTCCAATCCGAGACATAAACAGAGACAGGGATAATCTTTCTAAAAAAGAACTTTCTAAAGAAAAGACAAAAATAAAGGATTTCTTTTAATATGAAATGGATATTTCCGTATCTTTTCTTTCCGTATATTTCTGACTTATATTTATAAGATGATAAAATATGACAAAAGCTATACCAAGAATCGGTTCACGTAGGAATGGGCGTATTGGTTCACGTAAGAATGGACGTAGAATACCAAAAGGAATTATTCACGTTCAAGCAAGTTTCAACAATACCATTGTAACTGTTACAGATGTACGAGGTCGGGTGGTTTCCTGGGCCTCCGCTGGTACTTCCGGATTCAAAGGGACAAGAAGAGGGACACCCTATGCTGCTCAAGCGGCGGCATTAAATGCTATTCGTACAGTAGTTAATCAGGGTATGCAACGAGCAGAAGTTATGATAAAAGGTCCTGGTCTCGGAAGAGATGCAGCATTACGAGCCATTCGTAGAAGTGGTATACTATTAAGTTTCGTACGTGATGTAACACCTATGCCACATAATGGATGTCGACCCCCTAAAAAAAGACGTGTGTAGAAATAAGAAAAAAACGGATTTCAAGAGAAATAAATAATTCAATGATCTGATCAAATAATAGTATTAGTATAGTATGGTTCGAGAGGAAGTAGCAGGATCCACTCGAACACTACAGTGGAGGTGTGTTGAATCGAGAGTAGACAGTAAACGTCTTTATTATGGTCGTTTCGTTCTGTCCCCGCTTATGAAAGGTCAAGCCGATACTATAGGTATTGCCATGCGAAGGGCTTTACTTGGAGAAATAGAAGGAACATGTATCACACGTGCAAACTCTGAGAAAGTGCCGCATGAATATTCTACGATAATAGGTATTGAAGAATCGGTACATGAAATTTTACTAAATTTGAAAGAAATTGTATTGAGAAGTAATATATATGGAGTTAGAGACGCATCCATTTGCGCCAGGGGCCCTAAATACGTAACCGCTCAAGATATCATCTCACCACCTTCCGTGGAAATAGTTGACACAACACAACATATAGCTAACCTGACGGAACCAATTGATTTGTGTATTGGATTACAAATCAGGCGAGATCGTGGATATCGTACGAAACCAACAACTAACTCTCAAAATGGAAGTTATCCTATAGATGCTGTATCTATGCCTGTTCGAAATGCGAATCATAGTATTCATTCTTATGGGAATGGGAATGAAAAACAAGAGATACTTTTTCTAGAAATATGGACGAATGGAAGTTTAACT
>NW_027020704.1:10000-30899 GCF_036884655.1 Musa acuminata AAA Group
TGTAGCTACTTGTACTAAAAAACAAGTAAGTGTGATCCCCCCTAAACAATAAAATATGTTGACATGAGGAGGAACATATTTACTAGTTATATCATCTGCAATCGCCTGAATCTCAAGACGTTCCTCAAACCAATCATATACTTTATTGAGATAGGTAACCAAGGCCAAGGGACTCCCCCTCTGAGAACCGTATATGAAAATTTCATCTCGTACGGCTCAAGCAGAAACACACAAATGCTGATTTCAACGGATATGTAATAGAAAGTTAAAAACTTCTTAGCTTAGCCGCTTGATTTGCCCCGACCCGAAGATACGAAGTAACAAAAATAAGAAATTTCTTCTTTGTATGATAATGCCTCAAAATATCAAGTTGGCTCATCTGTCTCTTTTGATGTTGATCATTACAGGCCTTTTGAATCTTCTCTTCCCTATTTTTTTATTTGTTATTTTATTTCTTGTTTTTTTGTGTAATGCGGATTGATTCTTGTTTTACTATTGATAGGAATTTGCTTGTTGAGACCCTATGAATCAATTGAAACCCCAGATTCATACTAGAACCACGATGATTTAATTTAATAAAGCAAAGCCTCAAGCTAAACTCAAAGGTTCTCTGAGTAAGAACCCTTTGATGATCACTTATTCGATGAATGTAATGACTCAACAAAATCTAGAAAAAGAGTTGTCCTTCGGTCAAGAAAAAAATAAGTCCGAAGGAAGAAAAAATCGTTTGATTTAGGAAATATCTATTTGAAAATTTCTGAGTCCGGTTGCGAGGTCTGAATAGTAGGTATGAATCATAGTTTTAATATTTCTTTTATTAATCTATTCTATATTCTATATATATTCCGTGCTCCAGATACTAGAATAACTATCCGACGAAATAGAATCATCTCGATAGAGATAACAGGACCATTCTCTGTATTATCAATAGGATCAATTATAACAAGTCACACACTCATATTCCGGAGATACCGAAACAAATAAATTCCACGGTCGAACTACCAGAATGGTCTAGAAATCCGAGTTTTAAGTAAAGTAATTTTTTTGATTGAAAACTAGGACTTCAAAGTTCTTATAAACTTAACTCATTGTAATTCCATCCAGTAAAACGGAAGAATTATAAATTTCCAAAATAATAGATAGGAATACCGTAAATAGGGCCATTGCGACTCCCATTAATGGTGTAGTCCCCCAGCCCGGAGCTACTTTACCATATTCCGAATTCAATGGTTTCAATAAATTCCCTACAGTCAGTAGTTTGTCTTGGCCCAGATCTAGAACTATCCTCAACGGTTTGTGTAGCCATAAATCCTATTTAATCATTGGTTGAGATCTGTTGACTTTGTATACCATTCCGTTGTAGTTGTAAATAAACGATCTTATCGTAGATCCATTGTGATCTTGAAATTGTCTAAAAATGGAAACAGCAACCCTAGTCGCCATCTTCATATCTGGTTTACTTGTAAGCTTTACTGGGTACGCCTTATATACCGCTTTTGGGCAACCCTCACAACAACTAAGAGATCCATTCGAAGAACACGGGGACTAGTTGAAGTAATGAGCCTCCCATATGGGGAGACTCATTACTTCAACTGAGATAATGAAAAATTATTTCATTTTTTAGTTGGAACCTTAGGCGGTTCTCGAAAAAAGATAGCGAAAAAAATTATCCCTAAAGTCGAGACTAAAAGGAATGTATAAACCAATGCTTCCATAGATTCGATCGTGGTTTACAATTATAGCTTCCACACCTATTCATTTGGCATCATTTACCATATAAAGAAAAGGAAAGAGTCAAAGAAAAGATGGTGATTCAAGTCAAGATTTCTTCAGTACCCTAACCCTATGTCAAATCAAAAAAAGAGGCGAAAGATACCAGAGCAATGTTGTATCAGACTACTTGTCTCTTTGTAGTTGGATCCCCAAGTTTTTGGAATGCTCCAAATTCCACTTGAGCATCCAAATCTGGATCAATGCCAGCAAAAACATCTCTGAACAAGGTTCTAGCGCCATGCCAAATGTGTCCGAAAAAGAAGAGCAAAGCAAACGTAGCATGGCCAAAAGTGAACCAACCCCTTGGACTGCTACGAAAAACGCCATCAGATTTCAAAGTAGCCCGATCTAATTCAAAAATTTCACCTAATTGGGCACGTCTAGCATATTTTTTTACAGTCGCAGGATCACTATAACTGACTCCATTGAGTTCGCCACCATAGAACTCAACAGTTACACCTACTTGTTCAACACTATACTTTGATTCTGCCCTTCTAAAAGGAACATCGGCTCTAACAATTCCGTCTCCATCTACCAAAACTACCGGAAATGTTTCAAAAAAGGTAGGCATACGACGTACAAAAAGCTCGCGCCCTTCTTTATCTCTAAAGACGGGGTGTCCTAACCACCCAACAGCTATTCCATCCCCGTTGTCCATTGACCCTGCTCTGAATAATCCCCCTTTTGCTGGATTATTACCAATGTAATCATAAAAAGCTAATTTTTCGGGAATTTTAGACCAAGCTTCCGATAAACTCAGATTTTGGGCTAGTCCGGCGCTAACTCTTCGATATATTTCTTGCTGAAAGTATCCCTGATCCCACTGATAACGAGTGGGACCAAATAATTCGATTGGGGTAGTTGCTGAACCATACCACATAGTTCCAGCAACAACGAAAGCTGCAAAAAAAACAGCAGCGATACTACTGGAAAGTACAGTTTCAATATTGCCCATACGTAATCCTTTGTATAGACGTTGAGGCGGACGGACACTAAGATGGAATAAGCCTGCTAATATGCCCAATGTACCCGCTGCAATATGATGAGAGGCTATTCCTCCGGGAACAAAAGGATCAAAGCCTTCTGCGCCCCACGCTGGACTTACGGGTTGTACTTTTCCAGTTAGTCCATAAGGATCGGACACCCATATTCCAGGACCATACAAACCTGTTACATGAAATGCGCCAAAGCCAAAGCAAGCCAACCCTGAGAGAAATAAATGAATTCCAAAGATCTTAGGCAAATCCAAAGATGGTTTGCCCGTACGTTCATCACAGAATATTTCTAGGTCCCAATACACCCAATGCCAGATAGCTGCCAAGAAGCACAAGCCAGAAAACACAATATGTGCCCCTGCCACACCTTCATAACTCCAAATACCGGGATTCGTTACAGTTCCTCCTGAAATACTCCAACCACCCCACGAATTGGTTATTCCTAAACGAGTCATGAAGGGTATAACGAACATACCTTGTCTCCACATTGGATCAAGAGCGGGGTCAGAGGGATCAAAAACCGCTAATTCGTATAAAGCCATCGAACCGGCCCAACCAGCAACTAGGGCTGTATGCATTATATGGACAGAAAGCAATCGACCGGGATCATTCAATACGACAGTATGAACACGATACCAAGGCAAACCCATGGAAATACCCCTTTATCAAAGAAAAATAGACACTATGTCACTTTATTTTATCGCATTGGAAAAGACTATACTATGTATCTAACCTTTTCAGTAGATTCCGTATGAGAAAGGGTTAATTTTTATTCCGTTCCATTGAAAATAATGGAACAATTCTGTTCGTAAGAACAAAGAGAAGCAGATCTATTCTATACCCGATAAGTACCAATACGCAATGGGAGGATTAGTTCTACTTTCGGGAAACGAATGCATAGATACTTGTTTATTACTCCAACGATTGATCCGTTAGTTAAAATTTTTCTTTATTCATTCTGTCTTACTCTATAAAATAAACCTTCCAATTTATGTATAAAAATCTATGTATAAAATACAATAAACAGAAAAAGGGATGAAGACGATAAAGCCATTGTTATGTTTCCACATTAAAGTGAAGTATAGTACTCAATTTTTTCTTTAATTTAATGCCCGTTGGTGTTCCAAAAGTACCTTTTCGGAGTCCTGGAGAGGAAGATGCAGTTTGGGTTGACTTATAGTGCGACTTGTCAGACATATTGGGTTATATGGAATTTACCCGTTCTCTCCCTCGATCGAAATATCCTCTGTTTCGCCTAAGAAATATTGTATTGAGTGAACCATCAATCATTCGGAGCGTGAAGTGCAATTAGATCAATTTATTTATTTTGAGGATCAATTAGGAGAATTTATGGTTGACTTGGAAAAATAAAAATAAAATAAAGTAATAAAGTATCCAGATAAAATAAAGTAATAAAGTATCCAGGCTCCGTTCAGAAAATACCAAATTGGTAATCCATGTAATGTATGATTACCGCTTGTATCATAAACGATTCTTATCCTTATTATAGGAGTGATTTCAAACGTCCAACCAATAACCAACGGAATAGTATGATGAGTACATCGAATGATTGGGGAAAGGCATGAAACGAATTGAAAAAAAAAAGTCGTAACAAAAAGAAGTGGTACTGAGACCATTTGCCCTATATGTGCAAATGGAATTCGGACAGATCTTTTCCCGGAGTAGAACATGAACCTAAAAGAATTGAAAAGGCCCATTCAGAAACAAGAAAATTACATCGTGATTTGAATGTCGATGAAACAATACATCAATGAGAGAGATTTGTTCAATTTCAATAAGTTCAGTAAATTCTTTTTTTATAGGTAAGGAAGCCAAAACTCATCTCATGTCTTTTTAAAAATGGAAGCTTTATTAGAAAAACAAAAACCTATTACAGAAAAAAAAAAAAAAAAAATAGAACTGGAATCGACACATTGATTCTTTTTTCGCAATTTTTTTGAACCGTATGCATCCAAAGGTGCACGTACAGTTCCTAAAGGAACCAATTTTGTCCTAATCAACCGACTTCATCGAGAAAGATTACTTTTTTTAGGTCAAGAGGTTAATAGCGAGATCTCAAATCAAATTGTTGGTCTCATGGTATATCTCAGTATAGAAGATAATACTAGGGATCTTTTTTTGTTTATAAACTCTCCCGGCGGATGGGTAGTATCAGGAATAGCTATTTATGATACTATGCAATTTGTGCCACCCGATGTGCATACAATATGCATGGGGTTAGCCGCTTCTATGGGATCTTTCATTCTGATCGGAGGAGAAATTACCAAACGTCTAGCATTCCCTCACGCTTGGCGCCAATGAGTTTTTATTTGAAAAAAAAAAGAAAGACTATGCCTTCGCCATATTGAATATGAATAATAAGTAATAATAGCATGGCACTTCGAGTTCGATATGAACAAACCATTATTGTTTTTTCATAACATGAGATTTTGTATCGAGATAGTAGTATGAAACAAAGGTTATTTCCGATTTGTTGATTTTATGTGTCGGGGGTACATTTCAGCGTCACAAACCATTTTTCTTCCACACCAGAAGTTTCTTTCTGATATTTATGTTATGGAAGAGTACGAAAATGAAAAAAAAAAAGATCAGTTTTCCTTATTTGATCGTATCAGAAAGGCACTTTGGGATTGCTAAATCACAGACGAGATAAATATATAAAGCAACAGAACCATCATAGTATTTTTGACTCCTACGAAAGGAAGGGTGGTAAATGGATCATTCAACGATCTGAATCAGATGGATTCTCTTTCTTTCTTAGATAGAATAGAAGAGAAGAAAAAAGTAAATTCCATTGCGGAGCCGTATGCAACGCACAGAAGATGCCTGTACGGTTGTTCAATTTCTTCTTGTTATTTTTTTTTTATCCCTTACATTAGCCCAATCATACGAGATAGAGGAACCGTTCATGATGTTATATCAATATCAATATATTTAGGGTCATGATTCATCAACCTGCTAGTTCTTTTTATGAATCACGAACAGGGGAATTTGTCCTGGAAATGGAAGAACTACTGAAACTTCGTGAAACCCTCACAAAGGTTTATGTACAAAGAACGGGCAAGCCTTTATGGGTTGTATCCGAAGACATGGAAAGGGATGTTTTTATGTCAGCAACAGAAGCCCAAGCTCATGGCATTGTTGATCTCGTAGCGGTCGAAAATGAAAATACCGGGGATTTCGTGTAAATCCATTTCAAACCATAATTCGAATTTTCTGTGATTTGGTATTGAATAGAAAAAATTCATAATCATCAATCCAATCATCAGGTTAAGATCGATCTAAACCAACCCATTCCATTCTAATTCTATATATACATATATATATATACGACATGCCAACTATTAAACAACTTATTAGAAACGCAAGACAGCCGATAAGAAATGTTACGAAATCTCCCGCTCTTAGAGGATGTCCTCAGCGTCGAGGAACATGTACTAGGGTGTATGTGCGACTCGTTCAGATCATGAGTTCGAACAAATGAGACAATTTTTCCAGTGTCAATGACCGGTACCAATGAATAGGGTAAATGGAAAAGATCTATCATATACCTATATTGTGTATGGAATTTATGGTTTCCATTGGTGCAAATCCAATCACCTAGATTTGAGATGAAAAGCAATTCCCCATTGGTAGCAAATAGTTATCCATTAAGCGGAGGAAATAGTATTATAAGAAGCAAAAAGATTATGCGCCTATTGTTAAAAGAGCGGACTAAGAGGGTCAGCTACCTAGCCAACTTTCCTAATTAAATGCCGTCACTGTATAGATAACTCTTAGTGTGAAAAGAGTTATTACTCTATAATTGATGGGTAGAGCCAAAGAGTGTGAACTATACAAGTTCACAATACCATTTGGTTAAATGAAAGAAGAGGCTCCGGTGTATAGAGAGGACCTCACCGTTTAAGAAGTAACCATAGAAACGATGGAACCCACTATTTTTTTTGAGTATCATTATAATTTCTTATTTGCAGGTGAAATGCCTGGACGGAATAAAAAATTGTGGTCAGGAAGGTTATAGTAGCAAAAGCCATTGGAATTTATATTTTATATATCGGAATAATCCGTTTTGTTATTAATCGACCGTGAGAGGGGAAAAGGATGACTGAAAGAATCGAAATCAATTAGTTATTCATTAAGGTTTAATTTGATTCAATGACCAGAGTTAGACGGGGATATACAGCTCGGAGACGTCGAACAAAAATTCGTTTATTTGCATCAACCTCTAGAGGAGCTCATTCAAGACTTACTCGAACGATTACTCAACAGAAAATGAGAGCTTTGGCTTCCTCTCATCGAGATAGAGGCAGGCAAAAGAGGGATTTTCGTCGTTTGTGGATCACTCGGATAAATGCAGTAACTCGTGATAATAAGGTATTGTATAGTTATAGTAGATTAATACACAATCTGTACAAGAAGCAATTGCTTCTTAATCGTAAAATACCTGCACAAATAGCTATATCAAATAAGAATTGTCTTTACATGATTTCCAACAAGATCATCAAATAAAGTAGATTCTAAAGTAATATACAGTACAGGAATGATTGAAACAGAATTCCCGGAGAAGGAACTCCGGGAAAATAGAATAAAAAGAAATTAAGATAGTAATAGGAATGAACGAATATGTTTCAATAAAAAAAATTTTCTCCATTTTTTGTTTCTTATAACACAGGAACCCGCTCTAGATTCTAGGCCTTTTCGAACAAAACATCAATCTGAGCTTGAGTTACAATTGGAGTTTTGAGTCAATTGAAGAGTATGTCTATTTATTTTTGGTTCTAGGACCAGTAGTTCTGGGGATCGACTCGGCTCTCTCAAATTGTTTCTCATTATTAAGAAAAGGTAACAAAGATAAAATACGGGCTTGCTTTATAGCAATAGTAATTAATCGTTGTTGTTTCAAAGTCAATCTATTCACCCGCCTAGATAATATTTTTCCTTGTTCACTAATAAATCGACTAATTAAACTCATGTTTCTATAATCGATTCGATCCCCCGATCCAATTGGGGGCAAACGCCTACGAAAAGATCGCTTGGATTTACGAAAAGATTGCTTGGATTTATCCATGGTTTATTCCTTATTTCTAAAATTCTATTTCTTTATTCACTTCAGTTCAGATCCGACCAAAATAGGCTTTGATTTGTATACATTATGTATATTATATATCTTATACATTATGTATATTATACATTATGTATATTATATATGTTAAATATATGTTAAGTATGTTAAATATATGTTAAGTTCTTCTAAATATATGTTAAGTTCTTCCTCTTCCTTGGCGAGAGCGCACACGCGTTCTGTTCGATCTATTTCTTTATTTCTCCATGAATCGTATGCTTGTTACAATAGCGACAAAATTTTCTCAATTCTAATCGACCAGGCGTATTGTGTCGATTCTTTTGAGTAATATATCTAGAAATACCTGGCGATTCTTTATTGACATCATTTCGGGCACAACTGGTACATTCCAAAATAACTATGACTCTGACATCTTTACCCTTGGCCATGAACCTCCTTTGAATTTTGGATCGGCTTAACTCTTCTATTTTCGATCCGAGCTGAAGAAGAAGAAAAGAACAAAAAAAATCGATAGAAGTTACTAACTAGAAATGGAATTTCTAAGTATTTCGTTGCAATTATCATTTCATTATATAATGATAATTAATATTATATTAATGGAGTAACAATTTTACTAGAATAATAAAGTAATAATTTAATGGAGTAATAATTAAATAATACAATTTCTTTCTAACTCTCAATTGTTCCTATCCTAAATCTCAATATTTTATTAATATTTATTTTATTTATTATTTAAGTTAAATATCTTCTTTCTATGCTATGATTTCGTGGAACTCGCCGTAGACTGGATCCACATTTTCATTTCTGTTCTCCAAAATTCGATCTTCGATCTACCACATTTTTGCTGAGGTTCAATACACTTTTTTCTTTTCCTTCCTATCCTAAAGAACTGAAAAAATAGGGGCGAAATTCGAAATTTTAGTCACGTGGAATTGTATCTCTAATTTTCTTCATTTCTTCGCATATCAATCAATAACTAGAATTAAAAAAAGGGGAATGACAAGGCATCCGGAAATAACCGATTAATTTCTATCAATAGGCCTGCTAAAGACCCAAACCATAGAGTACTTAGCACAGGTGCCACGGAGAGATATGTTTTTATATCTCGCATTGAAAATCCTCCTTCTATTATGGATTGTAATACATATATGGTCAGATGCTGTAGTTCAAGATCATTTGTATTTTTTTACACGGAATTCCTAACTAAACAGGATTCCTAACTAAAATAGATATGTACAATGAAGCAATAGATTTTTTTCTTTTTTTGTAAAAGAAAAAAAATCTAATCCCTTGTTCCTGAGCATTACTGATAAATATTAACTTTTTTATACGTTAGGTTTCAGATGTATATAATTCTTTTATTATATGAAACCAAAAAGAAGAAATGACAAGAAAATTGTATATAGATGGAGGAGAAAATGACGATATGGAAAACAAGACAGGGATTTTGTACAATGAAACTGTACAACAATTTTGAAAAGGGATGTAGCGCAGCTTGGTAGCGCGTTTGTTTTGGGTACAAAATGTCACGGGTTCAAATCCTGTCATCCCTACCTATTACTTCTCCCATGGGCAGTAACGAGGGATTCATTGAGATCGATTAAAATTGGACATAATCTTCCGGTCTTGCATACTATATGTATGCAAGACGTATTGGGGGTAGAAAAATTACTTTTCTTTACAGTACAGTCGTATCTCCTGTCATAAGGATAAGAAAGCGCTCTTAGTTCAGTTCGGTAGAACGCGGGTCTCCAAAACCCGATGTCGTAGGTTCAAATCCTACAGAGCGTGATTCGGTTTATTTGATGTCGAATCACAATAAAATAATTAATAATTTAACAAAACAAAAAGTTGAATTGTAACTTGAATTTGACCTCCTTCCTGCAGGAGGTCAATCAAAAAAAGAAAGAAATATTACTCAATCAAAGGTCCAACTGATCACCACGTCTATATTGTAAATATGCGGTTACGAATAATCCTGCTAAAGTAATAGGAATTAGACCTAAGACGATTCCAAATAGAAAAACTTCAATCATTTCGGTTTGTTTAAGGGGATAAAAAGAAAGGTAAGATCTATCCCTAAATATTAATCTGAATTATCCGTGAATCTCAATGACCAAGAATTGGCAATTGATGTGAGAAAGAACCATAGAATACCCGGAATCTCAGAGAAATATTCGTTTTTATCAATTTTTCATTCAATTCATTTCAAATAAGTCGTATCTTGTTCAAACCAATGAATAGAGCTGAGGTTATAGTTAAAGCAGCCAGTAGAAAACCGAAATAACTAGTTATAGTAAGCATGAAAGAGCTAAATTAGATATGTTCTTTTGCTACATATGTTGATAAAACACTTACCTAAGTTTCAATTTTTACAAAATACGACGGCAAGAAAAAATCAATTGACAGAATTAGTTTAGTTCCAATTGAAAATTCTGGATTCATCAGTCATTATAGATAAGACTAACTAAGAGTGACATAGGTAGAAAAATTCGATTCATCTGCTGTGACATTGACCGATCCTATGATTCGGAATCAACAGATTCATTGTGGAATTTGTGAGTTGAATAAAGTATTTGTGAGTTGAATAAAGTAATAGTAAAAGTAAGTAAAATATAAAGTATAAGTAAAAGTAATAGTAATTAAGAACTGTGCCGTGTAACTTCATTCAAAACTTAAATTACTTATGGACTTATACTTAAATATTAAATAAAATATTAAATAAAATATAAGTAATTTAAGTAATTTTGGAATAAAAGAATTGGATTTGAAAATTCCATTTTAATCATTTCCTTTCTATTTCAATAGGATCTAATCCTTTTTGGAACGAACGGCCTGATACTATTTACCTTTTATTTATTTTAACTCATTGGACTCAGTACAGTAATAGGTTGCTTAATTGCCCATAACATAATATTTCGAATGAAAAGAAAAAGGTGTCCCACGATCTATCGAAAAAAATAAAACCTTTACTCTATTTTTCATTTTTATATTTTTATTCTTTTTTTTCAGGTCCAACTCGATTCAAAGACGAACAACTTCCATTATCCTTTTAGATTCTATATTCTGTCTTTCCATATCAGGAGTTCCATACTTCTAGTTTGGTCAAGAAAGAACCTTTGTTTTGGATCTAATACAATAACGGTTGCATCACGAATATGGATTGTTCCAACTGGGTTCTGTTTCTTTCATGTTCTGTTTCTTTCACTAATATAGTATATACTATTGTATTTTGTATTACAGTATATTTATTGTATTATACGACCAACCAATTACTTGAAATAAAAAGATTTGAACAAAAAAACTTTTAACCAAAAAATGGGTTTATTATAGATTTCGCATACATATAATTGAATTGTGTGAATATTATAATATGCTTCATAAATTATTAGAAACCATCGATTCACGCTTTTCCAAGATCTTTACTTTCTATTATGAATCCAATAATGGAAATCTTATAAGGAATTTGAGTAATTTTCTATTGATCTATTGAATAACATAGAGTTATGCATAGACAAGGAACAAAAAAAGAAGAAAAGAATTATGTAGCATTTCGGTACCGATCGAGACTGCGTTGCTGTGCCAGAGGAAGGATAGCTATACTGATTCGGTATACTTGAAATAAACCTTTGGTACAAAATTGACGATCTCACAAAGATGCAATATCAGTAGTTTTCCATTTACTGATCCCATCTTTCAAGGAATCGATTCCCTTTTTTGAATGTACAAAAATTTGTGGAGCTCAGAATGTCTGGAAGCACGGGAGAACGTTCTTTTGCTGATATTATTACCAGTATTCGATACTGGGTCATTCATAGCATTACTATACCTTCCCTATTCATTGCGGGTTGGTTATTCGTCAGTACGGGTTTAGCTTACGACGTGTTTGGAAGTCCTCGGCCAAACGAGTATTTCACAGAGAGCCGACAAGGTATTCCATTGATAACCGGCCGTTTTGATTCTTTGGAACAACTTGATGAATTTAGTAAATCCTTTTAGGAGGCCCCCAATGACCATAGATCGAACCTATCCAATTTTTACAGTGCGATGGTTGGCTGTTCACGGACTAGCTGTACCTACCGTTTCTTTTTTGGGGTCAATATCAGCAATGCAGTTCATCCAACGATAAACCTAATTTGAATTATAGAGCTATGACACAATCAAACCCGAATGAACAAAATGTTGAATTGAATCGTACCAGTCTATACTGGGGTTTATTACTCATTTTTGTACTTGCTGTTTTATTTTCCAATTATTTCTTCAATTGAAAGAAAGAAAGAGAATAGTAGGAATTCTCTTATCCCATTCGGAAAGATACCATCCTCATAATTATCCATGACTGTTTTTGTCTCTAGCACGACCATTTGAGAAAATGTGGAGGAAAGTAGGGGAAATGGCCGATACTACTGGAAGGATTCCTCTTTGGCTGGTTGGTACTGTAACTGGTATTCCTGTGATCGGTTTAATAGGTGTTTTCTTTTACGGTTCATATTCTGGGTTGGGTTCATCTCTCTAGTAATCGGATAAACCGGATTGTAGACATGAAAGAGTAAGAAAAGAACTCAACGGGACCTTACCCTCCTTTGTCTAATTAGAGCGATAAGGTCCCGTTGAGTTCTTTTCTTACTCTTATAGGAAGATTATGATCTATTCCATAACATACAAATTGGCCAGTCAACATAATCAAAATATTATATTCGTAGAAATGAAATGACAAAACGGATCCTTTGCTCTGATGTTTCAAACCACTCTATTCTTTTGTTTCTTAATAATGTTTTTGAAGAATTGAATCTATTGATTGATTCATAGTCTCTGTTCTTCCTTTCCTCCATAATATTAACTCTTATGAAGAAACAAGAAAAGAGTAATCAATGGATTTTCTGAATAATACAATATTATATAGATTTCTACGCATGAGACATCCTGCAAATAATTTCTATACTAAACTACTAATAGAACTTACTCTATAGAACTTACTCTATAAAACTCTATAATATAATTTGTTTGAATAATTTCTCTTGAATAATTTCTCTAAGTTAAAAGTTTAAGTTAATTGAAGAAGTTCTATTTGCTCAATCAATTATTCCCCTAATCCTTTCTCTCTTTTTGTTTGTCCACAACTTCCTATGAATCTAACCAAAAGAGTTCTGGTGGACCCGGAAAAGAAGGAATGGTAATCTTTGACGAACAGGAGAAAAAATCATTATTATTTCGATATAAGACGACACAAGAAAAAGGATTTTCCGCCCTTTTCTTGTGTCGAATAGAAGACTCGTAAGACTAGTAATCCCTCCTAAAAGGATTTCTTTCTTTCATTTTTCCCATCCTTGCTCTGTATTCTCTTTCTTTGTATGTCTATTGTCTATTACTAAGAATAGGATACAAGTAATGAATTCCAGACATCCCGCAAAACGAAAAAAAAGTATAAACAAAGCAACCAAAAAGGTTTACAGATTTTTTGATCATACATAATTGTATGGATCAAAAAAAATTCGGCGCTTTTTACCAACTTGATGTTAAGGAATCTCTGCACCTAGAAATTCATTTCGTACAATTGAACCTTTTCAAACTGTTTCTTTTTAAGAACCAAAAAAACTTGTGCCAAAATAACAGATGCCAAGAAGAACAAAAGACCTTGGACCCGTAATGGGTCTTGAAGCACTATTTCTGCATCTCCCTGACCAAAGCCTCCCACATTGGGATTGCTTGTTAATGGTTGATCAAGCTTGATGGATTCACCCTCTGAAACAAGAAGTTCTGGTCCTGGAGGTATAATATCAACCACTTGATGTCCATCCGATGCATCAACTATGGTTATTTCATATCCCCCTTTTTCTTTACGTACTATTCTGCTTACTATACCTGCTGATGTAGCATTATAGACTGTATTGTTACTTTTGCTACCATCAGGATAAATCTGACCCCTTCCTCTGTTCCCACCTACGTATATGGGATATTTTAAGAAGTGAACGTCTTTCTTCGTAGCAGGGTCGGGGGAAAGAATGGGAAAGACGATTTCACTATATTTCTGACCGGGAACAGGACCTATCACAATAATATTTCTTTTGTTGGGACGATAACTCTGAAAAGACAGATTTCCTATCTTTTCTTTCAACTCAGGAGAAATACGATCAAGGGGGGCTAATTCGAATCCGTCGGGTAAAATGAGAACAGCCCCCACATTCAAAGTCCCCTTTTTACCATTAGCAAGAACTTGTTTCAGTTGCTTATCATAAGGGATTCGAACAACTGCTTCAAATACAGTATCAGGAAGCACAGCTTGCGGAACTTCAATATCCACGGGTTTATTAGCTAAATGGCAATTGGCACATACAATTCGTCCCGTTGCTTCTCGCGGGTTTTCATAACCCTGCTGCGCAAAAATGGGATATGCATTTGAAATAGATGCCCGAGTTATTACATATATCATGATCGATACAGAAATGGATCGAGTCATCTCTTCCTTTACCCAAGAAAAAGTATTTTTATTTTGCATGTCCAATCATTGATCCCCGAATTTCTACAATAAATTAGATAGGTAGCTAGTATAGTTCCCTATACACGAGTCTGTCATTGTACTGGAATAATTGTACTGGAATATAGGACGAATACCTTGAACAGATAAAAGTATAAAGAATTAAGTCAAATTGAAAATACTTTCTTTATACACGAAGAAAGATTCTGATTTGATTGATATAATAAGATCAAATGAGTTCTTTATTCATTCATTGAATGATAAATTACTACAAGCGAAGGAGATACACGATTTAAAAAAAGGAAGATCCAATATTTCACAATTGTATCTAGAATAACTGGAAAAGTGGAAACAAGACCAGATATAATTTGATCGTTATGATCCAATCCAAAATCGTTGTAGACCGAACCAATCATTAGTTCCCAACCATGGGTCGAGTGAAATCCGATCCATAAATCAGTAACTAAAAGAATAGAAAAAGCTTTTATTGTGTCACTTAAGTTATAGAGGAATTCCTGAACCCAAGAATTAAGAATGACGAGTTCTTCATTACTCAGAATAAAATAACCACTTAGAATAGCGAAACAGATTATATTTGTCGAGAAATGCAAAATGATATGGAGATCATATTCATTGTGTGCTTTGACTAATTGTATTGTTTCCTTGTGTATTTCTATATGAAGTTTTTGTATATGCGTTTCCGGGTACTCCTTTATCATTTCGTCCAATAGGAATAGTTCTTCTAATTCTATGAATCTTTCCAGAACGTTTTTCTCTTGAATATGATTCAAAAAATTTTCGGATTGCCTGGTATTCCACCAATTAGTAACCCAAGGTTCCAGACATTTATTAAATGAGAAAGAGACCCACCAGGGCAAAAATACTATAGATGCGAGATATGGGAGGGAGGCCGATGCTTTCTTTTTTTTCATTTTTTTTTTTCTGTGAATTGAATTGTTAATGAACCTGCTTCATTCGTTGACTCTATCTGATCTGATATTTCTTTGAAGCACGAGTTGTATAACAAGGTATTGACCTATGGGTCTATTCCTTTCCTATTATTGTGTAATAATTTTATTTTTTTTTTGATTTAGAAGGAATATAGACATAGAATAAGAGTTCTTTTCGGATGAAAATGAGAAAAAAAGAAATAAATATTATTCCAGATATCTCAATTGGGCAAATTTGAACCAATTTTATTTTCATTTGTTCCTTTCGATGAATACTCGAAAACCCACTTGAAGTAACGAATCGAGTTTCGAGACGAAAAAACTCCCCTGGATCAATTAATTCTTTCGAAATGTTTCACCGTCTAACCAGAAAAGGGTATCAATTCCAAATCTTGGGCCTAAAAAGATGAATTCTGTATTACGAAATACATGTTCGGATAGGTTTGATGAATTTATATCTATACTTATTAGATTAGATTCGTTAGTTAGATTAGACCTTTTTCTAGTATAAAAGAATGAAGAAACTTCAGTTGTATTAAAAGAGGAATTAGCAAGTTCCTTCCCCCATCTTGAGAAAATATTTATTCTTCATTTTATTCTTCACTTCAGTTCGTTTCAAAATACTTCAATTGGTACGCGCAAGAAATAGGCCAATTCGGCAGCTTTTTGTTCAATTTCTCGTGGAGTAAAATTCTCATCAGTACGAGTCAAGGGAATGGCTCCTTGGCCTCTGATTTCCATATAAAGGACACGACGAGTATAAAGACCCTCTTTAACCTCTATTCTGATTGATTGGATATCTCTCATAAAGAAGCGAAGGAAGATGCGACGATTTATTCCAGGAAATCCCCAGCGAAAAATACACACTATTCCTTCTTTTCTATCGAATCGGTCATAACCGCTACCTACATTCCACGAAATTGTGCACCACAAATACGAGCTAATGAATAGACCCGCGATCCCGTAGAAAGACATCACGATCCCTTGTGGAAAAAAAATGATTTGCTGAGATGTAAATACGGGTATCAAATTCCTACCAAGATAACTGGAAGTTCCAACCACTAAGAATCCTAGTGAACCTAAAAAAAGGATACAGGCCCAGCAAAAATTACTCGTTTTTCGAGACCCCGTTATAAGTTCTATCCATATATGTTCTGATCGCCAATTCATACTATACTAGATCCAGTGCATTCGATTGGAATTGAGCGAATAACCCAAATAAATTTGACTTTACCTTTCTTGATCCCGAAGTAACTTTCATCAACTAGCACTATTCTGATGTGAAACATTAGGAGAGTAATTGGTTAGATACATTGACTTTCTATTTAAAATATTCACTAATCCATTTTGAACCAGCTATATTCACATATACATGCATTTATGCAGATATCATATATCCGCATAACGATTCTTTCATTTGTGTGTTCGGAAAGAGCCACATATCATACCATATTACACGAGATAAATATCTGTATTATCATCCAGTGTTGAAATAAATTGATAAGATTCGGTCCCATTGGGTCTAGACAATCTTATTTTTTTGGACATGAAGAAATAAGGAAACCATTGCAATTGCCGGAAATACTAGGCCCACTAAAGGCACAAAAATAGAGGGTAAGTTGGGATCTGTCATAGAATAGGTGCCTCAATTTAATATTTCTATCTGTTTTAATATTTCTATCTATTAGAAAGATATCTTCTTATGATATATCTATTACTTATGATATATCTATTATAAGTAATATCAAGCCATTATTATATTATATCAAGCCATTATTATATTATAAATATATTATAAAAAATTATAATAAATATTATTTATTTATAATATTTATTTATAAGTAATAAGTAATATCAACTATAATTCTATATGATTAGATAGAAAATGACTAGATAGAAACTATATATTCTATATTCTAAAACTATATATTCTATATTCTAAAATATAATAAATAAAATATAATAAAATATAAAATAAAAATTATCCGAAACCTCTGTCTCTTATTACAAGGAGAACTTATGTCACCAAAGAAAACACCTGATTACGACGAATTAAATACTTGTTCGCTACAAATAAAATAACTGAATCTAGTGCTATACTTTACATTTTTGAACTTGGATTCAAGGGAAAGAAACCGTGGAGCTGAAATAACTCACCCAGAACACCTTTTAAAAGATTACGTGGTACTATTGGGTCGAATAAACCTTTATGGAATAAATACTCAGACACTTGTGAACCTTCAGGTATTACCTTTTTTAATGTTTGTTCAATTACTCTTTTACCCGCAAATGCAATGTAGGCGTTAGGTTCAGCAATAATGATATCCCCCAACATACCAAAACTGGCTGTTACTCCACCAGTTGTAGGAGATGTAAGAATTGATACATAGAATAACTTTTTATCTGATTGATAATTAGATGAAGCAGAAGATATTTTAGCCATTTGCATCAAGCTCAAACTTCCTTCTTGCATGCGTGCTCCTCCAGAAGCACACACAATAATGACAGGTAGAGATCGATTAGTAGCATACTCGATCAAACGAGTAATTTTCTCGCCTACTACGGATCCCATACTACCTCCCATAAACTGAAAATCCATAACGCCAATTGCTACGGGAATACCATTTATTTGACCTATGCCTGTTTGAATAGCATCAGCTAAACCTGTCCTTCTTTGATAAGAATCGATACGATCTCCATAAGGTTCCTCTTTTGAACGAAAATCAATGGGGTCTATAGATATCATATCTTTATCCAGAGGATCCCAAGTTCCGGGATCAATCGAAAGTTCAATTCTATCTGAACTACTCATTTTCAAATGATATCCACACTGTTCACAAATATTCATTTTTGACTTAAAAAATTTTTTATAATTTAATCCATAACAATTTTCGCATTGAACCCATAAATGTTTGTATTTTTGATTTATATTGAAATCATTGGATTCTACTTCTTCATGGAAGTCGGATTCTACTTCTTCATGGAATTCTACTTCTTCATGGAATTCTACTTCTTCATTGAAATCGGATTCCACTTCTTCATTGAAATCGGATTCCACTTCTTCATTGAAATCGGATTCCACTTCTTCATTGAAATCGGATTCCACTTCTTCATTGAAATCAGATTCTACTTCTTCATTGAAATCATTGGATTCTACTTCTTCGTGGAATTCTACTTCTTCATGGAAATCGGATTCTACTTCTTCATGGAAGTCGGATTCTACTTCTTCGTGGAATTCTACTTCTTCATGGAAATCGGATTCCACCTCTTCATGGAAATCATTGAAATTTTTTCTAGTTCTTTTACTAGACCTACCGCTCTCACTACTATTTCTATTTTCAGTACAAATGAAGTTATAAAAGTAACTGTCACTGTAATTGTTGGTACTACCCGAAATAGAACTATTAATACTGACTTCAAAACGAAGATAACTATCAATGCAACTATTAATGTGATTATTCCAACCAGATTGAGTATCATACATGTAATGATAATAGTAGTGATTCTTTTTCTTAGACCCCCTACTCAAATAACTAGAAAGTTTTTTTTCTAGTTCACTCAGAAAAGAACTATCATTGTCAACCTCAAAAATCTGATTTTCAATATCAAAATATACAGAGTAACTGTCACCATTACTATCCCTAACTAAAAAAGTGTCATCAGAGATCAAACTCCAAATATCCTTGATTTCAAATAAAGAATCAACATTAGTGAAACTATAATTACCACTATGATTCCAACTAGGAATCTTTTTCTTCGTATCGTTCTTCGTATCGTTTAGAATAGGTTGTTCACTTCTACTGGTATGTCCAATACCATCAAGACTATCCATTGATTTACTTAGCCCACACCTAGATTTACTTAGCCCACACCTATGTTCTAACTTCTCGTTAGACAACATCGAACGGAACCACCATTTTCCCATAGAGTCTTTCTACCCCCTATTTGATGAAATACAATACATTCGATGGATAATCATTTTACTTTCACTATTTGATTTCTTATCAGAATTAAGCATACGAATCTAATCCTAATCATTAGATTGTTAATTAATAACGAGTAAGTATTGAAAGAACGAGTAAGTATTGAAAGAAATGATTCTCCTTTGTGGGAAGCCGAGGTATCACTTCAATATATATTGATAGAATCTTTTATAAATTTTAAAATAGAAAGACACAGCTTTCTTCCATGTGATGTACAAATTCTCATCGAAAATAGAGATAGTTGTTTATTTCTATAAATAAAGAATAAAGAATTTGTTCTCGTATAATCAAATAATTAAGTTTCTATTTTAACATGGAACGAAAAAGACAATATATAGGATGGGTAAAGGAGCCTTTCCCTTGGCTTGATCTATGGCCTGAAACTAGGAGATATAAAAAAGTCCACCAATCCCAAGGATCCATAATTAATCCAATCCTATGGATCCAACAACAAACAATAGAAGTATTGAGTTGTTTAGTCTTCGATCTTATCTTGTATATATATAGGTAAGATCTGTACATCTGTACATATAAAAGATATATGCAAATACATAGTATAGAATGCTCATTCTTTTTTTTTTTATTCGGCAATCGGCCCAATCTTTTTTTTAGGAAAAGATTGGGCCGACTTTAATTGCAATCAATTAGGAGAACAAACAGGAATTACTGAATTATGCACACTTACTTTTTCTCTTTATCTAGCTTATCTACTGGTTCGAATTCGAATTTGATCTCTTTCCATACTTCACAAGCAGCGGCTAGTTCAGGGCTCCATTTGCTAGCTTCACGGATAATTTCATTACCTTCACGAGCAAGATCACGTCCCTCATTACGAGCTTGTACACACGCCTCTAAAGCCACCCTATTAGCTACTGCACCAGGTGCATTTCCCAAGGGTGTCCTAAAGTTCCTCCGCCAAACTGTAGTACGGAATCATCCCCAAAGATTTCGGTCAGAGCAGGCATATGCCAAACATGAATACCCCCTGAAGCCACGGGCAGAACACCTGGCATAGAGACCCAATCTTGAGTGAAGAAAATACCGCGACTTCGGTCTTTTTCGATATAATCATCACGTAATAAATCAACGAAACCTAAAGTCATCTCACGTTCCCCTTCCAGTTTACCTACTACTGTACCGGCGTGAATATGATCTCCACCAGACATACGTAATGCTTTAGCTAGTACACGGAAATGCATACCATGATTTTTCTGTCTATCAATAACTGCATGCATTGCGCGATGGATGTGAAGAAGTAGGCCGTTGTCACGGCAATAATGAGCCAAGCTAGTATTTGCAGTGAATCCACCAGTTAAGTAGTCATGCATTACGATAGGAACTCCTAATTCTCTGGCACATATGGCCCTTTTCATCATTTCTTCACATGTACCCGCAGTAGCATTCAAGTAATGTCCTTTGATTTCACCTGTTTCGGCCTGCGCTTTAAAAAGTGCTTCGGTGCAAAATAAGAAACGATCTCTCCAACGCATAAATGGTTTGTGAGTTTACGTTTTCATCATCTTTGGTAAAATCAAGTCCACCACGTAGACATTCATAAACCGCTCTACCGTAGTTTTTTGCAGATAATCCCAATTTTGGTTTAATAGTGCATCCCAATA
>NW_027020705.1:7500-12500 GCF_036884655.1 Musa acuminata AAA Group
TCTATTCCATGACCGGAACAAAAGGGGATACACGTTACACCACGATTTTGAATCAGAAGAGAGATTTCAAGAAATGGCAGATCTATTCACTCTATCAATAACCGAGCCGGATCTGGTGTATCATAGGGGATTTGCCTTTTCTATTGATTCCTACGGGTTGGATCAAAAAAAATTCTTGAATGAGGTATTCAACTCCAGAGATGAATCGAAAAAGAAATCTTTATTGGTTCTACCTCCTCTTTTTTATGAAGAGAATGAATCTTTTTATCGAAGGATCAGAAAAAAATCGGTCCGGATCTACTGCGGGAATGATTTGGAAGATCCAAAACTAAAAACAGCGGTATTTGCTAGCAACAACATAATGGAGGCAGTCAATCAATATAGATTGATCCGAAATCTGATTCAAATCCAATATAGCACCTATGGGTACATAAGAAATGTATCTAATCGATTCTTTTTAATGAATAGATCCGATCGCAACTTCGAATATGGAATTCAAAGGGATCAAATAGGAAATGATACTCTGAATCATATAACTATAATGAAATATACGATCAACCAACATTTATCGAATTTGAAAAAGAGTCAGAAGAAATGGTTTGATCCTCTTTTTTCTCGAACCGAGAGATCCATGAATCGGGATCCTGATGTATATAGATACAAATGGTCCAATGAGAGCAAGAATTTCCAGGAACATTTGGAACATTTCGTTTCTGAACAGAAGAACCGTTTTCAAGTAGTGTTCGATCGGTTACGTATTAATCAATATTCGATTGATTGGTCCGAGGCTATCGACAAACAAAATTTGTCTAAGTCACTTCGTTTCTTTTTGTCCAAGTCACTTCCCTTTTTGTCCAAGTCACTTCCCTTTTTGTCCAAGTCACTTCCCCTTTTCTTTGTGAGTATCGGGAATATCCCCATTCATAGGTCCGAGATCCACATCCGTGAATTGAAAGGTCCGAATGATCAACTCCGCAATCAGTTGTTAGAATCAATAGGTGTTCAAATCGTTCATTTGAATAAATTGAAACCCTTCTTATTGGATGATCATGATACTTCCCAAAGACCGGAATTCTTTATCAATGGAGGAACAACATTACCATTTTTGTTCAAAAAGATACCAGAGTGGATGATTGACTCATTCTATACTAGAAATAATCGCAGGAAATCCTTTGATAACACGGATTCCTATTTCTCAATGATATTCCATGATCGAGACAATTGGCTGAATCCCGTGAAACCATTTCATAGAAGTTCATTGATATCTTCTTTTTATAAAGCAAATCGACTTCGATTCTTGAATGATCCAAATCACTTCTGGTTCTATTGTAACAAAAGATTCCCTTTTTATGTGGAAAAGACCCGTATCAATAATTATGATCTTACATATGGACAATTCCTCACTACCTTGTTCATTCGCAACAAAATATTTTCTTCGTGCGTCGGTAAAAAAAAACATATTTTTTTGGAGAGAGAGACTATTTCACCAATCGAGTCACAGGTATCTAACATATTCATACCTAAAGATTTTCCACAAAGTGGTGACAAAACGTATAACTTGTACAAATCTTTCCGTTTTCCAATTCGATCCGAGCCATTCGTTCGTAGAGCTATTTACTCGATCGCAGACATTTCTGCAACACCTCTAACAGAGAAACAAAGAGTCAATTTTGGAAGAACTTATTGTCAGCCTCTTTCAGATATGAATCTATCTGATTCAGAAGGGAAGAACTTGCATCGGTATCTCAGTTTCAATTCAAACATGGGTTTGATTCACACTCCATGTTCTGAGAAATATTTACCATCCGGAAAGAGGAAAAAAAAACGGAGTCTTTCTCTAAAGAAATGCGTTGAGAAACGGCAGATGTATAGAACCTTTCAACGAGATAGTGCTTTTTCAAATCTCTCAAAATGGAATCTGTTCCAAACAAAATGGAATCCGTTCCAAACATATATGCCATGGTTCCTTACTTTGACAGAGTGCAAATATCTAAATTTCACCCTTTTAGATACTTTTTCAGACCCATTGTCGATACTAAGTAGCAGTCACAAATTTGTATCCATTTTTCATGATATTATGCATGGATCAGATATATCATGGCCAATTCCTCAGAAGATTCTTCCACAATGGACTCTGATAAGTGAGATTTTGAGTCTGATAAGTGAGATTTCGAGGGAGTGTTTACAGAATCTTCTTCTGTCCGAAGAAATGATTCATCGAAATAATGAGTCACCCGTTCCATTGATATGGACACATCTGAGATCAACAAATGCTCGGGAGTTGGAGTTCCTCTATTCAATCTTTTCCCTTCTTCTTGTTGCTGGATATCTCGTTCGTATACATCTTCTCTTTGTTTCCCAAGCCTCTAGTGAGTTACAGACAGAGTTAGAAAAGATCAAATCTTTGATGATTCCATCATACATGATTGAGTTGCGAAAACTTTTGGATGGGTATCCTACATCTGAACTGAATTCTTTCTGGTTAAAGAATCTCTTTCTAGTTGTTCTGAAACAATTAGGAGATTCTCTGGAAGAAATACGGGGTTTTGCTTTTGGTGGCAACATGCTATTGGTCGCTTGTGGGGTCAAATCAATACGTTCTAGGAAGAAATATTTGAATATCAATCTCATCGATCTCATAAGTATCATATCAAATCCCATCAATCTCATAAGTATCATACCAAATCCCATCAATCGAATCACTTTTTCGAGAAATACGAGACATCTAAGTCGTACAAGTAAAGAGATCCATTCATTGATAAGAAAAAGAAAAAAGGTGAACGGTGATTGGATTGATGAGAAAATAGAATCCTGGGTCGCGAACAGTGATTCGATTGATGATGAAGAAAGAGAATTCTTGGTTCAGTTCTCCACCTTAACGACAGAAAAAAGGATTGATCAAATTCTATTGAGTCTGACTCATAGTGATCATTTATCAAAGAATGACTCTGGTTATCAAATGATTGAACAACCGGGATCAATTTACTTACGATACTTAGTTGACAAGTATATAATGAATTATGAGTTCAATGGATCCTGTTTAGCAGAAAGACGGATATTCCTTGCTCATTATCAGACAATTACTTATTCACAAACCTCGTGTGGGGCTAATAGTTTTCATTTCCCATCTCATGGAAAACCCTTTTCGCTCCGCTTAGCCCTATCCCCTTCTAGGAGTATTTTAGTGATAGGTTCTATAGGAACTGGACGATCCTATTTGGTCAAATACCTAGCGACAAACCCCTATGTTCCTTTCATTACGGTATTTCCGAACAAGTTCCCGGATGACAAGCCTAAAGATTATTTTATTGATGATATCGATTTTGATGATAGTGATAGTGACGATATCGATATTGATGATAGTGACGATATCGATATTGATGATAGTGACGATATTGATGATGACCTTGATACGGAGCTGCTAACTATGTATATGACGCCGAAAATAGACCGATTTGATATCACCTTTCAATTCGAATTAGCAAAAGCAATGTCTCCTTGCATAATATGGATTCCAAACATTCATGATCTGTATATGAATGAGTCGAATTACTTATCCCTCGGTCTATTAGAGAACTATCTCTCCAGAGATTGTGAAAGATGTTCCACTAGAAATATTCTTGTTATTGCTTCGACTCATATTCCCCAAAAAGTGGATCCCGCTCTAATAGCTCCGAATAAATTAAATACATGCATTAAGATACGAAGGCTTCTTATTCCGCAACAACGAAAGCACTTTTTCATTCTTTCATATACTAGGGGATTTCACTTGGAAAAGAAAATGTTCCATACTAACGGATTGGGGTCCATAACCATGGGTTCCAATGTACGAGATCTTGTAGCACTTATCAATGAGGCCCTATCAATTAGTATTACACAGAAGAAATCAATTATAGAAACTAATACAATTAGATTAGCTCTTCATAGACAAACTTGGGATTTGCGATCCCAGGTAAGATCGGTTCAGGATCATGGGATCCTTTTCTATCAGATAGGAAGGGCTGTTGCACAAAATGTACTTCTAAGTAATTGCCCCATAGATCCTATATCTATCTATATGAAGAAGAGATCAGAAGGGGATTCTTATTTGTACAAATGGTACTTCGAACTTGGAACGAGCATGAAGAAATTAACGATACTTCTTTATCTTTTGAGTTGTTCTGCCGGATCGGTCGCTCAAGATCTTTGGTCTTCACCCGGACCTGATGAAAAAAATTGGATCACTTCTTATAGATTCGTTGAGAATGATTCTGATCTAGTTCATGGCCTATTAGAAGTAGAAGGCGCTCTGGTGGGACCCTCACGGACAGAAAAAGATTGCAGTCAGTTTGATAATAATCGAGTGACATTACTTCTTCGGTCCGAACAGTTAGATATGATGCAAAACAGATCTTGTTCTATCGTTGATCAGAGATTTCTATATGAAAAATACGAATCGGAGTTTGAAGAAGAGGAAGAGGTCGTCGACCTGCAACAGATAAAGGAGGATTTATTCAATCACATAGTTTGGGCTCCTAGAATATGGCGCCCTTGTGGCAAACTATGTGATTGTATTGAAAAGCCCACTTTTCTCTATCGGGCTCGGGGCAAGCGGACCTTTTATCATGAAGAGGATGAGTATCATGAAGAGGATGAGTATCATGAAGAGGATGAGCTTCAAGAGAATGATTCGGAGTTCTTGCAGAGTGAAACCATGCAGTACCAGACACGAGATAGATCTTCCAAAGAACAAGGCTTTTTTCGAGTAAGCCAATTCATTTGGGACCCTGCGGATCCATTCTTTTTCCTATTCAAAGATCAGCCCTTTGTCTCTGTGTTTTCACGTCGAGAATTCTTTGCAGATGAAGAGATGTCAAAGGTGCTTATTACTTCCCAAACAAAACCTTCTACATCTATGTATAAATGCTGGTTCATCAAGAATACGCAAGAAAGGTACTTCGAATTGTTGATTCATCGCCAGAGATGGCTTAGAAGCAATAGTCCATTATCTAATGGATCTT
>NW_027020705.1:30000-42406 GCF_036884655.1 Musa acuminata AAA Group
GATCCGGACAAAATAGATGAAACGGAAGAGATCCGAGTGAATGGAAAGGAAAAAACAAAGCATGAATTCCACTTTCACTTTAAAGACACATGCGATAAAGATAGCCCAGTTTACGAAGATTCTTATCTTGATACCTATCAAGATAATTGGGAATTGGGAAGACTTGAAGAAGAGAAAAATGAAAAGACTTTTTTCTGCTTTGACTTTGAAAAACCTATTGTAACTTTTCTTTTCGATTATAAGCGGTGGAATCGTCCATTGCGATATATAAAAAATAATCGATTTGAAAATAGTGTACAAAATGAAATGTCACAATATTTTTTTTATACGTGTTCAAGTGATGGAAAACAAATAATATCTTTTACATATCCGCCTAGTTTATCAACTTTTTCGGAAATGATAGAACGCAAAATGTCTTTGTACATGACAGAAAAATTTTCCCATGAAGACCTATATGATTATTGGGTTTCTACCAATGAGCAAAAAAAATACAACTTGAGCAATGAATTGATAAGTCGAATAAAAACTCTAGAAGAAGAAGAAGAAGAAGAAGAAGAAGAAAGGATATCTCTTGCTCTAGATATACTTGAAAAAAGGACCAGATTATGCAACGATGAGAATGAGCAAGAATACTTGCCAAAAGCGTATGATCCTTTTTTGAGCGGACCGTATCGTGGAACAATAAGAACAATAAAAAAATTCTATTCACATACAATCATGAATGATTTAATTACTTCTACAAATGATTTAATTACTTCTACAAATGATTTAATTACTTCTACAGAAGAAGAAGATGTAGATTCCATAGAAACGTTTTGGATAAATAAGATTCATGGGCTCTTTCCTATTTCTAAAAATTCTCGAGAATTTGAACATGAAAAGAATCCGCTTGATGAGAAATCATCATTTAATTATATTGTTAATTTCTTAACGTCAATCGATGAATCTTCTTTATTTTTATTGGAAGAAGAAAGAAGAATTAATTCAGAAAGTAAAGCAAAATCCTTGAGATTTGTATTCGACATAATTACAACCAATCCAAATGATCAAACAACAACTGAAAAAAAATCCATTGGAATAGAAGAAAAAAAATCCATTGGAATAGAAGAAAAAAAATCCATTGGAATAGAAGAAATCAGTAAAAAGGTTCCTCGATGGTCATACAAATTGACCGATGAATTAGAAGGACTGGATCAAGAAAATGGAGAAGAACAGAAGGAAGATTATGAAATTTGTTCAAGAAAAGCGAAACGGGTGGTGATCTATACTGATAAAAATCTGGATACCGATACTGATAATATTGATCAAGCAGAAGCAGAAGCAGAAGCAGAAGCAGAAGCAGAAGAGGTGGCTTTGATACGTTATTCGCAACAACCAGATTTTAATCGGGGTATAATCCAAGGATCCATGCGTGCTCAAAGACGTAAAACAGTTATTTGGGAAATATTTCAAACAAATGTTCATTCCCCGCTTTTTTTGGATCGAATAGACAAAGTCTTTTTTTTTTCTTTTTTTGATAGATATAGATATCGAATAATTAATCTTATTTTTAGGAATTCCGTGGGGGGAAACCCAGAATCCGAAACTTCCGACTTTGAGGAGGAAGAGGAAGAGACAAACACTGGGAAAAAAAAAGACGAGGAGAAAAAAAAAAAAGAGGAAGATGAACGGATAACAATATCAGAAATTTGGGATAGCATTATATTTGCTCAAGCAATAAGAGGTTTGATGCTGATAACCCAATCTTTTTTTAGAAAAAACATTGTATTGCCTTCATTGATAATAGCTAAAAATATTGGACGTATGTTATTATTCCAATTCCCCGAGTGGTATGAGGATTTGAAGGAATGGAATAGAGAAATACATGTTAAATGCACCTATAATGGTGTTCCATTATCAGAAACAGAATTTCCCCAAGATTGGTTAACAGATGGTATTCAGATAAAGATTTTATTTCCTTTTCGTTTAAAACCTTGGCGAAGATCTAAAATACGATCTCATCATGGAGATCCAATGAAAAAAAAAGGAAAAAAAGAAAATTTTTGTTTTTTAACAGTTTGGGGAATGGAAACGGAACTCCCTTTTGGTTCTCCCCGAAAGCAACCTTCTTTTTTTGAACCCATATATAAGGAACTCAAAAAAAAAATTAGAAAAGTAAAAAAGAACTCTCTAAAAGTTTCAAAAGAAAAAAAAAGATGGGTCATCAAAATAGTTCTAGTTCTAAAACGAGTTCTAAAACGAGTTCTAAAACGAATAGTTCTAGTTCTAAAACGAATAGTTCTAGTTCTAAAACGAACAGTTCTAGTTCTAAAACGAATAATGAAGAAACTTGAAAAAGTGAACCAAATTTCTTTATTTGAATTGAGGAAGGGAAAAGTACATGAACCAAATGAAAATGCAAAAGATTCAAAAAAAAATAATCAGATTATTCACGAATCGACCATTCAAATTCGATCTATGAATTGGACAAATTATTTACTCATAGAAAAAAAAATGAAAGATCTTGCTGATAAGACAATCACAATAAGGAATCAAATAGAAGGAATCACAAAAGACAAGAAGAAAATAGTTCTAGCCTATCATGATAAAAGACCGGAATTACAAAAACATATTTGGCAGATACTTCAAAGAAAAAATACCCGATTAATACGCAAATCACATTATTTTATGAAATCTTTCATTGAAAAAATATACATAGATATCTTGCAATGTATGGTTACCATTTCTAAGGTTAATGCACAACTTTTAAAAAAAACAATTATCAATGAATCCATTTACAACGATGAAAGAAATCAAGAAGGAATTGATGAAACAGATCAAGATACAATGAACTTTATTTCGACTATAAAAAAGTCCTTTTCTAATCCTAATATTAGAAATGATTTAAACACTTATCACGACTTATCTTCCTTGTCCCAAGCATATGTATTTTACAAATTGTCACAAACCCAATTATTTAACAACCATCACCTGAGATCTGTACTTCAATATCACGATCACGGGACCTATCCTTTTATTAAAGACAAGATAAAGTATTATTGTATGACACGAGGAATATTTGATTCCAAATCAAGGTTTGATTCCAAATCAAGGCATAAGAAAATTAATAAGTCTGGAATGAATAAATGGAAAAACTGGTTAAAGGGTCATTATCAATATAATTTTTCTCGGAGCAAATGGTCTCGATTAGTACCGAAAAAATGGCGAAATAGAGTCAATCAACGTTGTACTATTCAAAATAAAGAATCAATGAAATTGTATTCATATAAAAAAGAAAAAGACCGATTAATTCATTACATGAATGAAAATTTTTGTGCAGTGGATTTATCGATGAGTCAAAAAGAAAAATTTAAAAAACACTACAGATATGATCTTTTATCACATGAATATATAAATTATGGGGATAGTAAGGACTCATACACACTGAAACCCGAATCGTTTTATGTATTGCTAAATATGACTATTGATGATTACCTAAAAAAAGGATATTTTATTGATACCCATAAAAATCTGGATAGAAAATATTTGGATTATAGAATTCTTCATTTTTGCCTTAGAAACAATAGTGATATTGAGAACAATAGTGATATTGAGAACAATAGTGATATTGAGAACAATAGTGATATTGAGGACTGGACCGATATGTATATCGGTACCGAAATTTATAAAAATACTAATAAAAATACTAAGACTAAGACTCATCAAAAAAAAATTTTTGATTGGATGGGAATGAATCGAAATTATTCTACCATATCAAATCTAGAACCTTGGTTCTTCCCAGAATTTGTGTTACCTTTTGATGCATATAAGATTAAACCGTGGATCATACCAATCAAATTACTTCTTTCTAATATTTATTATGAAAATGATATTAGTCAAAATCAAAATGAAAAAAATATTAGTCAAAATCAAAATGAAAAAAATATTAGTCAAAATCAAAATAAAAAAAATATTAGTCAAAATCAAAATAAAAAAAATATTAGTCAAAATCAAAATAAAAAAAATATTAGTCAAAATCAAAATAAAAAAAATATTAGTCAAAATCAAAATAAAAAAAATATTAGTCAAAATCAAAATAAAAAAAATATTAGTCAAAATCAAAATAAAAAAAATATTAGTCAAAATCAAAACATCAAAGATTCCGTTAAAATAGAATTTCAAAATTCCAACCAAGAAAAAGAGGGTCAATCAAATCTTGTATCAGATCCACAAAAACAAAACCAAAAGGAATATCTTGAAGAGGATTGCACGAGATCAAACATTAAAAAAGGTAAAAAAAAAAAAAAAACAATCCAAGAAAAATAAGGAAGGAGAACTAGATTTGTTCCTGAAAAAATATTTTATTTTTCAATTAAGATGGGATGACCCCTTGAATCAAAAAATTATTAATAATGTTAGGATATATTGTCTCCTACTTAGATTGATAAATCCAAGGGAAATTGCTATATCCTCGATTCAAAGAGGAGAGATGCATCTGGATGTAATGCTGATTCAGAAAGATCTAGCTCTTACAGAATTAATAAAAAGGGGAATATTAATTATCGAACCAATTCGTCTATCTTTAAGAAGGGATGGAAAATTCATTATATATCAAACCATAAGTATTTCATTGATCGATAAGAGTAAACACCAAATTAATAGAAAATACATAAAGAAAAGATATGTTGATAAGAATAATTTGAAAAAATCCACTGGACGACATGGCAATATATTTGTGAATGGGGATCAAGATCATTATAATTTCTTTGTTCCTGAAAATATTCTATCTCCTAGACGTCGTAGAGAATTGAGAATTCTAATTTGTTTCAACTCTCATAATCGGGATATTGTGAATAGAAATCCAGTATTTTGCAACGAAAACAACATAAGAAACTCTGAACAATTTTTGAATGAGGACAAACGTCTTAATACGGATTTAAATAAATTAATTAAATGCAAATTGTTTCTTTGGCCCAATTACCGATTAGAAGATTTAGCTTGTATGAATCGCTATTGGTTTGATACCAATAATGGTAGTCGTTTCAGTATGTCAAGGATACGTATGTATCCACGATTCAGAATTATTTAATAGTATATTTCCTATATATCACATGCCGTTTTCAGTAAATAAAAACCGAAAGATGTACGCATATGGTGTGTTACGTTCTGGTACATGATACGTATTTACTTGTGTATCAATTCAATTGAATCTAGAAAGAAATCTACAGAATCTTTTTAGGTGCAAAGAAATCATTCTCTTTCGTAAATGCAGAAATATATTATCCTTTTCTTTTCTATCTAAATCAAATGGAAAATTTGATTTAGATAGAAACGGATAAATCTAAATTTTTGCGTGTACTAGATTAAAAAAAATTGACATAATATAATAATTATTATTTTATTTTTCCTGATCGGTAAAATCCATGGCATGGAAAAGAAAGAAAAGAAAAAGATAAAAAAAGTTTTATGGTCAAAAATTCATTCATTTCACTTCTTCCACAAGAAGAAAAAGAAGAAAACAGGGGTTCTGTTGAATTTCAAGTATTAAGTTTCACCAATAAGATACGAAGACTTACTTCACATTTGGAATTGCACAAAAGAGATTTTTTATCACAAAGAGGTCTACAAAAAATTCTGAGAAAACGTCAACGTCTGCTGGCTTATTTGTCAAAGAAAAATAGAGCGCGTTATAAGAAATTAATTGACCAGTTGGATATTCGGGAGCCAAAAAATCGTTAATTAAATCGTTTGAATTAGTATAGTAGTTATTAGATTTTTTATTTTGATGAACCTCCTACTTTTTTGAGGAATTCATGAAATAATGAATTAAGGAAGAAAAGATATGACTGTACCGGCTACAAAAAAAGATTTCATGATAGTTAATATGGGTCCTCACCACCCATCAATGCATGGTGTTCTTCGACTGATCGTTACTCTCGATGGTGAAGATGTTATTGACTGTGAACCCATATTGGGCTATTTACACAGAGGGATGGAAAAAATAGCGGAAAACCGAACAATTATACAATATCTGCCTTATGTAACACGTTGGGATTATTTAGCTACTATGTTCACAGAGGCAATAACGGTAAATGCACCAGAACAACTGGAAAATGTTCAAGTACCTAAAAGGGCTAGCTATATCAGAGTAATTATGCTGGAGCTGAGCCGTATAGCTTCTCATTTGTTATGGCTTGGGCCTTTTATGGCGGATATCGGCGCGCAGACTCCCTTTTTCTATATTTTCAGAGAGAGAGAATTGATATATGATTTATTCGAAGCCGCCACAGGTATGCGAATGATGCATAATTATTTCCGCATCGGAGGAGTAGCTGCCGATCTACCTTATGGCTGGATAGATAAATGTTTGGATTTTTGCGATTATTTTTTAACAGGAATTGTTGAATATCAAAAACTCATTACGCGAAATCCCATTTTTTTGGAGCGAGTCGAAGGAGTGGGCATTATTGGTGGAGAGGAAGCAATAAATTGGGGTTTATCAGGACCGATGTTACGAGCTTCTGGAACACAATGGGATCTTCGTAAAATTGATAATTATGAGTGTTACAATGAATTCGATTGGGAAGTCCAATGGCAAAAAGAAGGAGATTCGTTAGCTCGTTATTTAGTACGAATCGGTGAAATGAGGGAATCTATAAAAATAATTCAACAGGCTCTAGAAGGAATTCCTGGAGGACCCTATGAGAATTTAGAAGTCCGACGCTTTGATAGAGCAAAAAATTCCGAATGGAATGATTTTGAATATAGATTTATTAGTAAAAAACCTTCACCCAATTTTGAATTGTCGAAACAAGAACTTTACGTGAGAGTAGAAGCCCCAAAAGGGGAATTAGGAATTTATTTGATAGGAGATAATAGTGTTTTCCCTTGGAGATGGAAAATTCGTCCACCCGGCTTCATAAATTTGCAAATTCTTCCTCAGCTAGTTAAAAGAATGAAATTGGCTGATATCATGACGATACTAGGTAGTATAGATATCATTATGGGAGAGGTTGATCGTTGAAATGATAATTGATACGACAGAAGTACAAACTATCAATTCTTTTTCTATATCGGAATCCTTAAAAGAAGTATATGGACTCATATGGATCTTTGTACCCATTTTGACCCTTATATTGGGAATTACAATAGGAGGTACTAGTAATTGTGTGGTTAGAAAGAGAAATATCTGCAGCGATACAACAACGTATTGGGCCTGAATATGCCGGCCCCTTGGGAATTCTTCAAGCTCTAGCAGATGGAACTAAACTACTTTTTAAAGAAGACCTTCTCCCATCTAGAGGAGATGTTCGTTTGTTTAGTATTGGACCGTCTATAGTGGTCATATCAATTCTACTAAGTTATTTAGTAATTCCTTTTGGGTATCGCCTCATTTTAGCCGATCTCAGTATAGGTGTTTTTTTATGGGTCGCCATTTCAAGTATTGCTCCTATTGGGCTTCTTATGTCAGGATACGGATCGAATAATAAATATTCCTTTTCAGGTGGTCTACGAGCTGCTGCTCAATCTATTAGTTATGAAATACCATTAACTCTATGTGTGTTATCAATATCTCTACGTGTGATTCGTTGAACATGAACTTTATACTTCTTTCCTAGAAGTAAAGGAAAGAAGTTGAATGTAATGTATTGAATAGGTATTTTATTTTTTATTCATCATTCGGGTCAATGAGTTAAACCAGATAGTTATATGAGTGAAACAAAACAACTTAGAAGTTTGCAGTAAGAAGATAAAATCTCATTTCATATGTACAAGAATAAAGTTGAAGTAAACATAAGCAGTGTAAACTGTTTACCCCAAGATTAAGATTCTTTCATTAGTCATCATATCTTGGAGCGGGTGTAAAAGATCAACTGTATGGAGTTTTCATTACTGTCTTGTATTTATTACCATGCCGTAGATCAATCAAAAATCAGTGGACGGTTAGGAACACCAAAGTGCACAAAGGATTAGTAATAGAGATAATGTAAGGTATCAAAAAAAGAGATATTTCTACAATTTATAAAACGAATAAAAATAGGGACTTTAAGTTGGTAGAAATGATCAAGCAGTACTTCCCTACGATTCCGATCTAGAGTATGCTCCTATTCACTGATTAAAGAAATGACTATCCAGAACGAATTAATCCCTTATTCTTTTTTTTTCAAAGTACCCTCTTCTGAGATAGAAGAACAGGAACAAAAGAAATGGAATGTAATAATCGAATTAATAAAAAAAAGATATTTATTTATTCTTTTTTCCCATCCATATGGGTGGAATTCCTATCACAATTAATGGACTAATTCCTAATTCTTTAAATTCTTTAGATTTATTGATATAACGAGTATTTTATTGAAGGGCTGAGTTATTACCGAACAAAGAAAAATACATTTTTATTATCATAAGGGATGAGATTAATTCCGAAGCACTTTTTCTTATTCTAGCAAACGGAATTCCATTGGTTTAATTTCGGACTCTCTGATATATCTTTATTCTAGTTATCCCAAAAGAAAAGGGGTGATAATATCGAACTAGTCCTTACATTTATTTGTGGCCATAGAGGAGCCGTATGAAGCTGAGGTCTCATGTACGGTTTTGGAATAGCGATGGAAACAGTAATGTTATTATCGACTATAATTATCTAACAGTTCAAGTACAGTTGATATAGTTGAAGCACAGTCCAAATATGGCTTTTGGGGGTGGAATCTATGGCGTCAGCCCATAGGATTTATAGTTTTCATAATTTCTTCTCTAGCTGAATGTGAGAGATTGCCCTTTGATTTACCAGAAGCAGAGGAGGAATTAGTAGCAGGTTATCAAACCGAATATTCTGGTATCAGATTTGGTTTATTTTATCTTGCTTCTTACCTAAATCTATTAGCTTCTTCGTTATTCGTAACGGTTCTTTACTTAGGTGGGTGGAATTTATCTATTCCGTACATATCCATTCCTGAGCTTTTCGGAATAAAAAAAATAGCTGGAGTCTTTGGAATGACAATTGGTATCTTTATTACATTAGTTAAAGCTTATTTGTTTCTGTTCATTTCTATCACAACAAGATGGACTTTACCTAGGATGAGAATGGACCAGCTATTAAATCTTGGATGGAAATTTCTTTTACCTATTTCTTTGGGTAATCTATTATTGACAACTTCTTCCCAACTTGTTTCACTATAAAATAACAGAATACGATAACGATATTCTAGATTCATAACCTCTTTCAAACAAGAGAAAGAAACATCAATTTATTTATGGATATCTACAATATGTTTCCCATGGTAACTGGGTTCATGAATTATGGTCAACAAACAATACGAGCTGCAAGGTATATTGGTCAAAGTTTCATAATTACCTTATCCCACACAAACCGTTTACCTGTAACTATTCAATATCCTTATGAGAAATCAATTACGTCAGAACGTTTTCGTGGTCGAATTCACTTTGAATTTGATAAATGTATTGCTTGCGAAGTATGTGTTCGTGTATGCCCAATAGATCTACCTGTTGTTGATTGGAGATTGGAAAGAGATATGAAAAAGAAACAATTGCTTAATTATAGTATTGATTTCGGGGTCTGTATATTTTGTGGTAACTGTGTCGAGTATTGTCCAACAAACTGTTTATCAATGACTGAAGAATATGAGCTTTCTACTTATGATCGTCACGAATTGAATTATAATCAAATTGCTTTGAGTCGGTTACCAATGTCAGTAATTGAAGATTACACAATTCAAACAGTTATGAATTCGACTCAAATCAAAATAGATAAAGATAAACCCTTTGATTCAAGAACGATTACCGATTACTAAGATTTTGTTTTGATATAAAAGATCAAAACTTTTTTATTTTGGTTGGTCAGTAACTACAAATAATAATTAGTAACTATAGATTTAATTAGTAACTATAGATTGGTGAGAATCACTCTTTGATTTAAACTTATAATATTTTTATCACGGGAATTTCGAAATATACAATTTCAACTACTTTTTTTATTCTTTTTCTTTTGGATAAAAAGTAAGTAGGATTGGCCCAATAAAATAATTATATCTATATATAAAATTAATATTAAATTAATCCATATTAAGATTTAATTCAATTAGGAACATATCATATACAATAAAAATGGGGTAACCCTTTTCCTTTCCTGGACCATTTAGTAAGGTCATGATTTGACTTATATATTTTTTTTTTTACATATTATACATAATGGATTTACCTGGACCAATACATGATATTCTTGTAGCATTTCTGGGGTCAGTTCTTATATTAGGGGGTCTGGGGGTAGTATTACTTACCAATCCTATTTATTCTGCTTTTTCATTGGGATTGGTTCTTGTTTGTATATCCTTATTCTACATTCCATCGAACTCTTTTTTTGTAGCTGCCGCACAGCTACTTATTTATGTGGGAGCCGTAAATGTCTTAATCATATTTGCGGTAATGTTCATGAATGGTTCAGAATATTCCAATGATTCGTATTTTTGGACCATTGGAGATGGAGTCACTTCACTGGTTTGTACAAGTATTCTTTTTTCACTAATTACTACTATACCAGATACGTCATGGTACGGAATTATTTGGACTACAAGATCAAACCAGATTATAGAACAGGACCTAATAAGTAACGTTCAACAAATTGGGATTCATTTATCGACAGATTTTTATCTTCCCTTTGAACTAATTTCTATAATTCTTTTAGTTTCCTTGATAGGTGCAATTACTATGGCTCGCCAATAATAAATACTTAGAATTTTAAAAGAATTAAAAAGTTTTTAGAATTTTAGAAGTTCTAAATAAATAAAAAATCGAATCGCTTCAATTGTTCATATTGAAATGAATCGAGATTGATAAGGAGTTAGTCAATGATGTTCGAGCATGTACTTTTTTTGAGTGTTTATTTATTTTCTATCGGTCTCTATGGATTGATCACAAGTCGAAACATGGTTAGAGCACTTATGTGTCTTGAGCTTATACTAAATTCGGTTAATATTAATCTTGTAACATTTTCTGATATATTTGATAGTCGCCAATTAAAAGGAAACATTTTCTCAATCTTTATTATAGCTGTTGCAGCTGCTGAAGCAGCTATTGGTCTAGCTATTGTTTCGTCGATTCATCGAAACAGAAAATCAACTCGTATCAATCAATCGAATTTGTTGAATAATTAGTGATAATTATCATGATCATATATTGAATAATCAGTTATAATGATCATATAAATCAAGACACCACACAACATGATAAAGCATAAGAAAATATAAATGAAATTGGAATATTTTTCTATTTCTATTCTTTCACTTTCATATTCCATTAATGAAAAATAATTATATTCTTAATTTAATTGGTATTATAATTTTTTTATTTCGTTTTTTATTTGTTTATTTTATTTAATTTTAATGTATTTAAATTTTAATGTTTTTAATGTATTTTTAATGTATTATATAATAATATAAATGTATTATATAATAATATACTGCATAATATTATAAATATTATAATAAAATAATAAAAATAATATTATTAAATAATAATATGTTAATCATATTACGAAAATAAATTAAATTACTAATTTAGTTTTATTTTTATATATTCATATTTCATATTGAAAATATGAATATTGAAATATTGATTTGAATGATTGATCAATTTGTTTTGTCGGCCAATTTTTATTTACACATGTGACTCGTATGATCATGATTTTTGAAACGGAAATCAAAGTCTCTTGGCTTTTTCTCATGAACAGATTTAGAAATATATTGATTCTTAAAATTTTAATAAACCACTGCTTCGTCTGGTGTCTATAATATAAATACTAATTTTCTACCAGATTGAAAATTTTTGATGTTAAAATCTGGAATTTATAGATCCAATGTCACATTCAGTAAAAATTTATGATACATGTATAGGGTGTACTCAATGTGTACGAGCCTGCCCCACAGACGTATTGGAAATGATACCTTGGGACGGATGTAAAGCTAAGCAAATTGCTTCCGCACCAAGAACCGAGGACTGTGTGGGTTGTAAGAGATGTGAATCCGCCTGCCCCACGGATTTTTTGAGTGTCCGTGTTTATTTATCATATGAAACAACTCGCAGCATGGGTCTAGGTTATTGATACGTTACAAAAAAATCCACTTGAATCAATTGATTCCTCTTTACCGACAAAAGCCCGTACTCGAGAAAATATATTATTCTATTCCGAGCACGGGTTTTTCTGGTCAAACGTATCTTGTCTTTATCACGAGTTATTTTCCTTGGTTAACAATACTTGTTGTTTTGCCGATATCCGTCGGTTCTTCCATTTTCTTTCTTCCTCATAAAGGAAATAAGATGTTTAGGTGGTATGCTATATGTATATGCTCGTTGGAACTCCTTCTAACAACCTATGTTTTCTGTTATCATTTCCAATTGGACGATCCATTAACCC
>NW_027020706.1:0-7500 GCF_036884655.1 Musa acuminata AAA Group
GCACGTATTAGCTCTAGAATTACTACGGTTATCCGAGTAGCACGTACCATCAAACAAACTATAACTGATTTAATGAGCCATTCGCAGTTTCACAGTCTGAAATAGTTCATACTTACACATGCATGGCTTAATCTTTGAGACAAGCATATGACTACTGGCAGGATCAACCAGGTAGCACGTCCTCTACGACGCCAAGCCCAACATGCCGACCCATTACCACAAGGGAAAGGGGGGCAACGATGGGAAGGCCGTCATCCGTCGAAGGGCGACTAAGAAAGCCAACCAATCATGTGCCAAGAGTCCAAAGACCCATGGTACATTCTTATCCACTGCATCCAAGAGCACTCACGTGAACACTGGAGCCACTCGAGACGAGAGGTCTGAGATATGCCATCGTTCGAGGACACACAAGGTGCACGGACATCGACACTTCTCATTCATATAGGACATGAGAAGTGGATAAGCGAGGTAAACAATGTCTATTTCCAAAGGAACTAGATAGATTGTACAGGCAACACACGCATCTCCGTTCAAACAGAGTGTCATTGAAGAGACTTGCAACGTCGGTGGTCAACTGCACAATAGCAGGGAGCCCACCGCGGCATACAAATCTATCACCGCTCACATGCCGACACAGTCACCCCATCGGACAGCCCGTCGCCAACCACGAGTAACAAAGACTCAAGTGGCCGATCAAACAAGGCAATCGACGACAAGACACCGCCGTGCACGAAGAAGTACAAAGCAAGGCATTATTGGCCACACAAGGAAGAAGAAGATTTCAAGCGAAGCAAAAATGGCCCAGAAACAGGCCAAAACAGCCCAAAAACGGGCCAAAACAGGCCATTTTTGGCTGCGCGAGCAAGCGACGAGATGCGGACAGCGAGCGAAGCGAGAGGCAGCACCATCCCTGCTATACAAAAGCCCCATCCAGCCCTGTGCCACCTGGGGGGTTCCAGGGTGCTGAGATGGCTGACGTTTTGCTCCACTCTCGACGGTCACCGCGCAAAGCAAGAACAGGCCAAAAACTGGCCAAAACGGCCCAAAAACGGGCCAAAACTGGCCATTTTTGGCTGCGCGAGCGAGCGGCGAGCGGCGGACAGCGAGCGAAGCGAGAGGCAGCACCGTCCCTGCTATACGAAAGCCCCATCCAGCCCTGTGCCACCCGGGGGGTTCCAGGGTGCTGAGATGGCTGACGTTTTGCTCCGCTCTCGACGGTCACCGCGCAACGCAAGAACAGGCCAAAAACTGGCCAAAACGGCCCAAAAACGGGCCAAAACTGGCCATTTTTGGCTGCGCGAGCGAGCGGCGAGCGGCGGACAGCGAGCGAAGCGAGAGGCAGCACCGTCCCTGCTATACGAAAGCCCCATCCAGCCCTGTGCCACCCGGGGGGTTCCAGGGTGCTGAGATGGCTGACGTTTTGCTCCGCTCTCGACGGTCACCGCGCAACGCAAGAACAGGCCAAAAACTGGCCAAAACGGCCCAAAAACGGGCCAAAACTGGCCATTTTTGGCTGCGCGAGCGAGCGGCGAGCGGCGGACAGCGAGCGAAGCGAGAGGCAGCACCGTCCCTGCTATACGAAAGCCCCATCCAGCCCTGTGCCACCCGGGGGGTTCCAGGGTGCTGAGATGGCTGACATTTTGCTCCGCTCACGACGGTCGCCGCGGCACACAAGAACAGCCCAAAAACAGGCCAAAACAGCCCAAAAACGGGCCAAAACTGGCCATTTTTGGCTGCGCGAGCGAGCAGCGAGCGGCGGACAGCGAGCGAAGCGAGAGGCAGCACCGTCCCTGCTATACGAAAGCCCCATCCAGCCCTGTGCCACCCGGGGGGTTCCAGGGTGCTGAGATGGCTGACGTTTTGCTCCGCTCACGACGGTCGCCGCGGCACGCAAGAACAGGCCAAAAACTGGCCAAAACAGCCCAAAAACGGGCCAAAACTGGCCATTTTTTGCTGCGCGAGCGAGCGGAGAGCGGCGAACAGCGAGCGAAGCGCGAGGCAGCACCGTCCCTGCTATACGAAAGCCCCATCCAGCCCTGTGCCACCCGGGGGGTTCCAGGGTGCTGAGATGGCTGACATTTTGCTCCGCTCACGACGGTCACCGCGCCACACAAGAACAGCCCAAAAACAGGCCAAAACAGCCCAAAAACGGGCCAAAACTGGCCATTTTTGGCTGCGCGAGCGAGCGGCGAGCGGCGAACAGCGAGCGAAGCGAGAGGCAGCACCGTCCCTGCTATACGAAAGCCCCATCCAGCCCTGTGCCACCCGGGGGGTTCCAGGGTGCTGAGATGGCTGACGTTTTGCTCCGCTCACGACGGTCACCGCACCACGCAAGAACAGGCCAAAAACTGGCCAAAACAGCCCAAAAACGGGCCAAAACTGGCCATTTTTGGCTGCGCGAGCGAGCGGCGAGCGGCGAACAGCGAGCGAAGCGAGAGGCAGCACCGTCCCTGCTATACGAAAGCCCCATCCAGCCCTGTGCCACCCGGGGGGTTCCAGGGTGCTGAGATGGCTGACGTTTTGCTCCGCTCTCGACGGTCACCGCGCAATGCAAGAACAGGCCAAAAACTGGCCAAAACGGCCCAAAAACGGGCCAAAACTGGCCATTTTTGGCTGCGCGAGCGGCGAGCGGCGGACAGCGAGCGAAGCGAGAGGCAGCACCGTCCCTGCTATACGAAAGCCCCATCCAGCCCTGTGCCACCCGGGGGGTTCCAGGGTGCTGAGATGGCTGACGTTTTGCTCCGCTCTCGACGGTCACCGCGCAATGCAAGAACAGGCCAAAAACTGGCCAAAACGGCCCAAAAACGGGCCAAAACTGGCCATTTTTGGCTGCGCGAGCGAGCGGCGAGCGGCGGACAGCGAGCGAAGCGAGAGGCAGCACCGTCCCTGCTATACGAAAGCCCCATCCAGCCCTGTGCCACCCGGGGGGTTCCAGGGTGCTGAGATGGCTGACGTTTTGCTCCGCTCTCGACGGTCACCGCGCAATGCAAGAACAGGCCAAAAACTGGCCAAAACGGCCCAAAAACGGGCCAAAACTGGCCATTTTTGGCTGCACGAGCGAGCGGCGAGCGGCGGACAGCGAGCGAAGCGAGAGGCAGCACCGTCCCTGCTATACGAAAGCCCCATCCAGCCCTGTGCCACCCGGGGGGTTCCAGGGTGCTGAGATGGCTGACGTTTTGCTCCGCTCTCGACGGTCACCGCGCAATGCAAGAACAGGCCAAAAACTGGCCAAAACGGCCCAAAAACGGGCCAAAACTGGCCATTTTTGGCTGCACGAGCGAGCGGCGAGCGGCGGACAGCGAGCGAAGCGAGAGGCAGCACCGTCCCTGCTATACGAAAGCCCCATCCAGCCCTGTGCCACCCGGGGGGTTCCAGGGTGCTGAGATGGCTGACGTTTTGCTCCGCTCTCGACGGTCACCGCGCAATGCAAGAACAGGCCAAAAACTGGCCAAAACGGCCCAAAAACGGGCCAAAACTGGCCATTTTTGGCTGCACGAGCGAGCGGCGAGCGGCGGACAGCGAGCGAAGCGAGAGGCAGCACCGTCCCTGCTATACGAAAGCCCCATCCAGCCCTGTGCCACCCGGGGGGTTCCAGGGTGCTGAGATGGCTGACGTTTTGCTCCGCTCTCGACGGTCACCGCGCAATGCAAGAACAGGCCAAAAACTGGCCAAAACGGCCCAAAAACGGGCCAAAACTGGCCATTTTTGGCTGCGCGAGCGAGCGGCGAGCGGCGGACAGCGAGCGAAGCGAGAGGCAGCACCGTCCCTGCTATACGAAAGCCCCATCCAGCCCTGTGCCACCCGGGGGGTTCCAGGGTGCTGAGATGGCTGACGTTTTGCTCCGCTCTCGACGGTCACCGCGCAATGCAAGAACAGGCCAAAAACTGGCCAAAACGGCCCAAAAACGGGCCAAAACTGGCCATTTTTGGCTGCACGAGCGAGCGGCGAGCGGCGGACAGCGAGCGAAGCGAGAGGCAGCACCGTCCCTGCTATACGAAAGCCCCATCCAGCCCTGTGCCACCCGGGGGGTTCCAGGGTGCTGAGATGGCTGACGTTTTGCTCCGCTCTCGACGGTCACCGCGCAATGCAAGAACAGGCCAAAAACTGGCCAAAACGGCCCAAAAACGGGCCAAAACTGGCCATTTTTGGCTGCACGAGCGAGCGGCGAGCGGCGGACAGCGAGCGAAGCGAGAGGCAGCACCGTCCCTGCTATACGAAAGCCCCATCCAGCCCTGTGCCACCCGGGGGGTTCCAGGGTGCTGAGATGGCTGACGTTTTGCTCCGCTCTCGACGGTCACCGCGCAATGCAAGAACAGGCCAAAAACTGGCCAAAACGGCCCAAAAACGGGCCAAAACTGGCCATTTTTGGCTGCACGAGCGAGCGGCGAGCGGCGGACAGCGAGCGAAGCGAGAGGCAGCACCGTCCCTGCTATACGAAAGCCCCATCCAGCCCTGTGCCACCCGGGGGGTTCCAGGGTGCTGAGATGGCTGACGTTTTGCTCCGCTCTCGACGGTCACCGCGCAATGCAAGAACAGGCCAAAAACTGGCCAAAACGGCCCAAAAACGGGCCAAAACTGGCCATTTTTGGCTGCGCGAGCGAGCGTGCGAGCGGCGGACAGCGAGCGAAGCGAGAGGCAGCACCGTCCCTGCTATACGAAAGCCCCATCCAGCCCTGTGCCACCCGGGGGGTTCCAGGGTGCTGAGATGGCTGACGTTTTGCTCCGCTCTCGACGGTCACCGCGCAATGCAAGAACAGGCCAAAAACTGGCCAAAACGGCCCAAAAACGGGCCAAAACTGGCCATTTTTGGCTGCACGAGCGAGCGGCGAGCGGCGGACAGCGAGCGAAGCGAGAGGCAGCACCGTCCCTGCTATACGAAAGCCCCATCCAGCCCTGTGCCACCCGGGGGGTTCCAGGGTGCTGAGATGGCTGACGTTTTGCTCCGCTCTCGACGGTCACCGCGCAATGCAAGAACAGGCCAAAAACTGGCCAAAACGGCCCAAAAACGGGCCAAAACTGGCCATTTTTGGCTGCACGAGCGAGCGGCGAGCGGCGGACAGCGAGCGAAGCGAGAGGCAGCACCGTCCCTGCTATACGAAAGCCCCATCCAGCCCTGTGCCACCCGGGGGGTTCCAGGGTGCTGAGATGGCTGACGTTTTGCTCCGCTCTCGACGGTCACCGCGCAATGCAAGAACAGGCCAAAAACTGGCCAAAACGGCCCAAAAACGGGCCAAAACTGGCCATTTTTGGCTGCACGAGCGAGCGGCGAGCGGCGGACAGCGAGCGAAGCGAGAGGCAGCACCGTCCCTGCTATACGAAAGCCCCATCCAGCCCTGTGCCACCCGGGGGGTTCCAGGGTGCTGAGATGGCTGACGTTTTGCTCCGCTCTCGACGGTCACCGCGCAATGCAAGAACAGGCCAAAAACTGGCCAAAACGGCCCAAAAACGGGCCAAAACTGGCCATTTTTGGCTGCACGAGCGAGCGGCGAGCGGCGGACAGCGAGCGAAGCGAGAGGCAGCACCGTCCCTGCTATACGAAAGCCCCATCCAGCCCTGTGCCACCCGGGGGGTTCCAGGGTGCTGAGATGGCTGACGTTTTGCTCCGCTCTCGACGGTCACCGCGCAATGCAAGAACAGGCCAAAAACTGGCCAAAACGGCCCAAAAACGGGCCAAAACTGGCCATTTTTGGCTGCACGAGCGAGCGGCGAGCGGCGGACAGCGAGCGAAGCGAGAGGCAGCACCGTCCCTGCTATACGAAAGCCCCATCCAGCCCTGTGCCACCCGGGGGGTTCCAGGGTGCTGAGATGGCTGACGTTTTGCTCCGCTCTCGACGGTCACCGCGCAATGCAAGAACAGGCCAAAAACTGGCCAAAACGGCCCAAAAACGGGCCAAAACTGGCCATTTTTGGCTGCACGAGCGAGCGGCGAGCGGCGGACAGCGAGCGAAGCGAGAGGCAGCACCGTCCCTGCTATACGAAAGCCCCATCCAGCCCTGTGCCACCCGGGGGGTTCCAGGGTGCTGAGATGGCTGACGTTTTGCTCCGCTCTCGACGGTCACCGCGCAATGCAAGAACAGGCCAAAAACTGGCCAAAACGGCCCAAAAACGGGCCAAAACTGGCCATTTTTGGCTGCACGAGCGAGCGGCGAGCGGCGGACAGCGAGCGAAGCGAGAGGCAGCACCGTCCCTGCTATACGAAAGCCCCATCCAGCCCTGTGCCACCCGGGGGGTTCCAGGGTGCTGAGATGGCTGACGTTTTGCTCCGCTCTCGACGGTCACCGCGCAATGCAAGAACAGGCCAAAAACTGGCCAAAACGGCCCAAAAACGGGCCAAAACTGGCCATTTTTGGCTGCACGAGCGAGCGGCGAGCGGCGGACAGCGAGCGAAGCGAGAGGCAGCACCGTCCCTGCTATACGAAAGCCCCATCCAGCCCTGTGCCACCCGGGGGGTTCCAGGGTGCTGAGATGGCTGACGTTTTGCTCCGCTCTCGACGGTCACCGCGCAATGCAAGAACAGGCCAAAAACTGGCCAAAACGGCCCAAAAACGGGCCAAAACTGGCCATTTTTGGCTGCGCGAGCGAGCGGCGAGCGCGGACAGCGAGCGAAGCGAGAGGCAGCACCGTCCCTGCTATATACGAAAGCCCCATCCAGCCCTGTGCCACCCGGGGGGTTCCAGGGTGCTGAGATGGCTGACGTTTTGCTCCGCTCACGACGGTCACCGCACCACGCAAGAACGGACCATAAACAGGCCAAAACAGCCCAAAAACGGGCCAAAACTGGTCATTTTTGGCTGCGCGAGCGAGCGGCGAGCGGCGAACAGCGAGCGAAGCGTGAGGCAGCACCGTCCCTGCTATACGAAAGCCCCATCCAGCCCTGTGCCACCCGGGGGGTTCCAGGGTGCTGAGATGGCTGACGTTTTGCTCCGCTCACGACGGTCACCGCGCCATGCAAGAACGGACCAAAAACAGGCCAAAACAGCCCAAAAACGGGCCAAAACTGGCCATTTTTGGCTGAGCGAGCGAGCGGTGAGCGGCGAACAGCGAGCGAAGCGAGAGGCAGCACCGTCCCTGCTATACGAAAGCCCCATCCAGCCCTGTGCCACCCGGGGGGTTCCAGGGTGCTGAGATGGCTGACGTTTTGCTCCGCTCACGACGGTCGCCGTGCCACGCAAGAACGGACCAAAAACAGGCCAAAACAGCCCAAAAACGGGCCAAAACTGGCCATTTTAGGTTGCGCGAGCGAGCGGCGAGCGGCGAACAGCGAGCGAAGCGTGAGGCAGCACCGTCCCTGCTATACGAAAGCCCCATCCAGCCCTGTGCCACCCGGGGGGTTCCAAGGTGCTGAGATGGCTGACGTTTTGCTCCGCTCACGACGGTCACCGCGCCACGCCAGAACAGACCAAAAAACAGGCCAAAACAGCCCAAAAACGGGCCAAAACTGGCCATTTTTGGCTGCGCGAGCGAGCGGCGAGCGGCGAACAGCGAGCGAAGCGAGAAGCA
>NW_027020706.1:17500-20000 GCF_036884655.1 Musa acuminata AAA Group
TACGAAAGCCCCATCCAGCCCTGTGCCACCCGGGGGGTTCCAGGGTGCTGAGATGGCTGACGTTTTGCTCCGCTCTCGACGGTCACCGCGCAATGCAAGAACAGGCCAAAAACTGGCCAAAACGGCCCAAAAACGGGCCAAAACTGGCCATTTTTGGCTGCGCGAGCGAGCGGCGAGCGGCGGACAGCGAGCGAAGCGAGAGGCAGCACCGTCCCTGCTATACGAAAGCCCCATCCAGCCCTGTGCCACCCGGGGGGTTCCAGGGTGCTGAGATGGCTGACGTTTTGCTCCGCTCTCGACGGTCACCGCGCAATGCAAGAACAGGCCAAAAACTGGCCAAAACGGCCCAAAAACGGGCCAAAACTGGCCATTTTTGGCTGCACGAGCGAGCGGCGAGCGGCGGACAGCGAGCGAAGCGAGAGGCAGCACCGTCCCTGCTATACGAAAGCCCCATCCAGCCCTGTGCCACCCGGGGGGTTCCAGGGTGCTGAGATGGCTGACGTTTTGCTCCGCTCTCGACGGTCACCGCGCAATGCAAGAACAGGCCAAAAACTGGCCAAAACGGCCCAAAAACGGGCCAAAACTGGCCATTTTTGGCTGCACGAGCGAGCGGCGAGCGGCGGACAGCGAGCGAAGCGAGAGGCAGCACCGTCCCTGCTATACGAAAGCCCCATCCAGCCCTGTGCCACCCGGGGGGGGTTCCAGGGTGCTGAGATGGCTGACGTTTTGCTCCGCTCTCGACGGTCACCGCGCAATGCAAGAACAGGCCAAAAACTGGCCAAAACGGCCCAAAAACGGGCCAAAACTGGCCATTTTTGGCTGCACGAGCGAGCGGCGAGCGGCGGACAGCGAGCGAAGCGAGAGGCAGCACCGTCCCTGCTATACGAAAGCCCCATCCAGCCCTGTGCCACCCGGGGGGTTCCAGGGTGCTGAGATGGCTGACGTTTTGCTCCGCTCTCGACGGTCACCGCGCAATGCAAGAACAGGCCAAAAACTGGCCAAAACGGCCCAAAAACGGGCCAAAACTGGCCATTTTTGGCTGCGCGAGCGAGCGGCGAGCGGCGGACAGCGAGCGAAGCGAGAGGCAGCACCGTCCCTGCTATACGAAAGCCCCATCCAGCCCTGTGCCACCCGGGGGGTTCCAGGGTGCTGAGATGGCTGACGTTTTGCTCCGCTCTCGACGGTCACCGCGCAATGCAAGAACAGGCCAAAAACTGGCCAAAACGGCCCAAAAACGGGCCAAAACTGGCCATTTTTGGCTGCACGAGCGAGCGGCGAGCGGCGGACAGCGAGCGAAGCGAGAGGCAGCACCGTCCCTGCTATACGAAAGCCCCATCCAGCCCTGTGCCACCCGGGGGGTTCCAGGGTGCTGAGATGGCTGACGTTTTGCTCCGCTCTCGACGGTCACCGCGCAATGCAATAACAGGCCAAAAACTGGCCAAAACGGCCCAAAAACGGGCCAAAACTGGCCATTTTTGGCTGCACGAGCGAGCGGCGAGCGGCGGACAGCGAGCGAAGCGAGAGGCAGCACCGTCCCTGCTATACGAAAGCCCCATCCAGCCCTGTGCCACCCGGGGGGTTCCAGGGTGCTGAGATGGCTGACGTTTTGCTCCGCTCTCGACGGTCACCGCGCAATGCAAGAACAGGCCAAAAACTGGCCAAAACGGCCCAAAAACGGGCCAAAACTGGCCATTTTTGGCTGCACGAGCGAGCGGCGAGCGGCGGACAGCGAGCGAAGCGAGAGGCAGCACCGTCCCTGCTATACGAAAGCCCCATCCAGCCCTGTGCCACCCGGGGGGTTCCAGGGTGCTGAGATGGCTGACGTTTTGCTCCGCTCTCGACGGTCACCGCGCAATGCAAGAACAGGCCAAAAACTGGCCAAAACGGCCCAAAAACGGGCCAAAACTGGCCATTTTTGGCTGCACGAGCGAGCGGCGAGCGGCGGACAGCGAGCGAAGCGAGAGGCAGCACCGTCCCTGCTATACGAAAGCCCCATCCAGCCCTGTGCCACCCGGGGGGTTCCAGGGTGCTGAGATGGCTGACGTTTTGCTCCGCTCTCGACGGTCACCGCGCAATGCAAGAACAGGCCAAAAACTGGCCAAAACGGCCCAAAAACGGGCCAAAACTGGCCATTTTTGGCTGCACGAGCGAGCGGCGAGCGGCGGACAGCGAGCGAAGCGAGAGGCAGCACCGTCCCTGCTATACGAAAGCCCCATCCAGCCCTGTGCCACCCGGGGGGTTCCAGGGTGCTGAGATGGCTGACGTTTTGCTCCGCTCTCGACGGTCACCGCGCAATGCAAGAACAGGCCAAAAACTGGCCAAAACGGCCCAAAAACGGGCCAAAACTGGCCATTTTTGGCTGCACGAGCGAGCGGCGAGCGGCGGACAGCGAGCGAAGCGAGAGGCAGCACCGTCCCTGCTATACGAAAGCCCCATCCAGCCCTGTGCCACCCGGGGGGTTCCAGGGTGCTGAGATGGCTGACGTTTTGCTCCGCTCTCG
>NW_027020706.1:30000-35000 GCF_036884655.1 Musa acuminata AAA Group
ACCGCGCCACACAAGAACAGCCCAAAAACAGGCCAAAACAGCCCAAAAACGGGCCAAAACTGGCCATTTTTGGCTGCGCGAGCGAGCGGCGAGCGGCGAACAGCGAGCGAAGCGAGAGGCAGCACCGTCCCTGCTATACGAAAGCCCCATCCAGCCCTGTGCCACCCGGGGGGTTCCAGGGTGCTGAGATGGCTGACGTTTTGCTCCGCTCACGACGGTCACCGCACCACGCAAGAACAGGCCAAAAACTGGCCAAAACAGCCCAAAAACGGGCCAAAACTGGCCATTTTTGGCTGCGCGAGCGAGCGGCGAGCGGCGAACAGCGAGCGAAGCGAGAGGCAGCACCGTCCCTGCTATACGAAAGCCCCATCCAGCCCTGTGCCACCCGGGGGGTTCCAGGGTGCTGAGATGGCTGACGTTTTGCTCCGCTCTCGACGGTCACCGCGCAATGCAAGAACAGGCCAAAAACTGGCCAAAACGGCCCAAAAACGGGCCAAAACTGGCCATTTTTGGCTGCGCGAGCGGCGAGCGGCGGACAGCGAGCGAAGCGAGAGGCAGCACCGTCCCTGCTATACGAAAGCCCCATCCAGCCCTGTGCCACCCGGGGGGTTCCAGGGTGCTGAGATGGCTGACGTTTTGCTCCGCTCTCGACGGTCACCGCGCAATGCAAGAACAGGCCAAAAACTGGCCAAAACGGCCCAAAAACGGGCCAAAACTGGCCATTTTTGGCTGCGCGAGCGAGCGGCGAGCGGCGGACAGCGAGCGAAGCGAGAGGCAGCACCGTCCCTGCTATACGAAAGCCCCATCCAGCCCTGTGCCACCCGGGGGGTTCCAGGGTGCTGAGATGGCTGACGTTTTGCTCCGCTCTCGACGGTCACCGCGCAATGCAAGAACAGGCCAAAAACTGGCCAAAACGGCCCAAAAACGGGCCAAAACTGGCCATTTTTGGCTGCACGAGCGAGCGGCGAGCGGCGGACAGCGAGCGAAGCGAGAGGCAGCACCGTCCCTGCTATACGAAAGCCCCATCCAGCCCTGTGCCACCCGGGGGGTTCCAGGGTGCTGAGATGGCTGACGTTTTGCTCCGCTCTCGACGGTCACCGCGCAATGCAAGAACAGGCCAAAAACTGGCCAAAACGGCCCAAAAACGGGCCAAAACTGGCCATTTTTGGCTGCACGAGCGAGCGGCGAGCGGCGGACAGCGAGCGAAGCGAGAGGCAGCACCGTCCCTGCTATACGAAAGCCCCATCCAGCCCTGTGCCACCCGGGGGGTTCCAGGGTGCTGAGATGGCTGACGTTTTGCTCCGCTCTCGACGGTCACCGCGCAATGCAAGAACAGGCCAAAAACTGGCCAAAACGGCCCAAAAACGGGCCAAAACTGGCCATTTTTGGCTGCACGAGCGAGCGGCGAGCGGCGGACAGCGAGCGAAGCGAGAGGCAGCACCGTCCCTGCTATACGAAAGCCCCATCCAGCCCTGTGCCACCCGGGGGGTTCCAGGGTGCTGAGATGGCTGACGTTTTGCTCCGCTCTCGACGGTCACCGCGCAATGCAAGAACAGGCCAAAAACTGGCCAAAACGGCCCAAAAACGGGCCAAAACTGGCCATTTTTGGCTGCGCGAGCGAGCGGCGAGCGGCGGACAGCGAGCGAAGCGAGAGGCAGCACCGTCCCTGCTATACGAAAGCCCCATCCAGCCCTGTGCCACCCGGGGGGTTCCAGGGTGCTGAGATGGCTGACGTTTTGCTCCGCTCTCGACGGTCACCGCGCAATGCAAGAACAGGCCAAAAACTGGCCAAAACGGCCCAAAAACGGGCCAAAACTGGCCATTTTTGGCTGCACGAGCGAGCGGCGAGCGGCGGACAGCGAGCGAAGCGAGAGGCAGCACCGTCCCTGCTATACGAAAGCCCCATCCAGCCCTGTGCCACCCGGGGGGTTCCAGGGTGCTGAGATGGCTGACGTTTTGCTCCGCTCTCGACGGTCACCGCGCAATGCAAGAACAGGCCAAAAACTGGCCAAAACGGCCCAAAAACGGGCCAAAACTGGCCATTTTTGGCTGCACGAGCGAGCGGCGAGCGGCGGACAGCGAGCGAAGCGAGAGGCAGCACCGTCCCTGCTATACGAAAGCCCCATCCAGCCCTGTGCCACCCGGGGGGTTCCAGGGTGCTGAGATGGCTGACGTTTTGCTCCGCTCTCGACGGTCACCGCGCAATGCAAGAACAGGCCAAAAACTGGCCAAAACGGCCCAAAAACGGGCCAAAACTGGCCATTTTTGGCTGCACGAGCGAGCGGCGAGCGGCGGACAGCGAGCGAAGCGAGAGGCAGCACCGTCCCTGCTATACGAAAGCCCCATCCAGCCCTGTGCCACCCGGGGGGTTCCAGGGTGCTGAGATGGCTGACGTTTTGCTCCGCTCTCGACGGTCACCGCGCAATGCAAGAACAGGCCAAAAACTGGCCAAAACGGCCCAAAAACGGGCCAAAACTGGCCATTTTTGGCTGCGCGAGCGAGCGGCGAGCGGCGGACAGCGAGCGAAGCGAGAGGCAGCACCGTCCCTGCTATACGAAAGCCCCATCCAGCCCTGTGCCACCCGGGGGGTTCCAGGGTGCTGAGATGGCTGACGTTTTGCTCCGCTCTCGACGGTCACCGCGCAATGCAAGAACAGGCCAAAAACTGGCCAAAACGGCCCAAAAACGGGCCAAAACTGGCCATTTTTGGCTGCACGAGCGAGCGGCGAGCGGCGGACAGCGAGCGAAGCGAGAGGCAGCACCGTCCCTGCTATACGAAAGCCCCATCCAGCCCTGTGCCACCCGGGGGGTTCCAGGGTGCTGAGATGGCTGACGTTTTGCTCCGCTCTCGACGGTCACCGCGCAATGCAAGAACAGGCCAAAAACTGGCCAAAACGGCCCAAAAACGGGCCAAAACTGGCCATTTTTGGCTGCACGAGCGAGCGGCGAGCGGCGGACAGCGAGCGAAGCGAGAGGCAGCACCGTCCCTGCTATACGAAAGCCCCATCCAGCCCTGTGCCACCCGGGGGGTTCCAGGGTGCTGAGATGGCTGACGTTTTGCTCCGCTCTCGACGGTCACCGCGCAATGCAAGAACAGGCCAAAAACTGGCCAAAACGGCCCAAAAACGGGCCAAAACTGGCCATTTTTGGCTGCACGAGCGAGCGGCGAGCGGCGGACAGCGAGCGAAGCGAGAGGCAGCACCGTCCCTGCTATACGAAAGCCCCATCCAGCCCTGTGCCACCCGGGGGGTTCCAGGGTGCTGAGATGGCTGACGTTTTGCTCCGCTCTCGACGGTCACCGCGCAATGCAAGAACAGGCCAAAAACTGGCCAAAACGGCCCAAAAACGGGCCAAAACTGGCCATTTTTGGCTGCACGAGCGAGCGGCGAGCGGCGGACAGCGAGCGAAGCGAGAGGCAGCACCGTCCCTGCTATACGAAAGCCCCATCCAGCCCTGTGCCACCCGGGGGGTTCCAGGGTGCTGAGATGGCTGACGTTTTGCTCCGCTCTCGACGGTCACCGCGCAATGCAAGAACAGGCCAAAAACTGGCCAAAACGGCCCAAAAACGGGCCAAAACTGGCCATTTTTGGCTGCACGAGCGAGCGGCGAGCGGCGGACAGCGAGCGAAGCGAGAGGCAGCACCGTCCCTGCTATACGAAAGCCCCATCCAGCCCTGTGCCACCCGGGGGGTTCCAGGGTGCTGAGATGGCTGACGTTTTGCTCCGCTCTCGACGGTCACCGCGCAATGCAAGAACAGGCCAAAAACTGGCCAAAACGGCCCAAAAACGGGCCAAAACTGGCCATTTTTGGCTGCACGAGCGAGCGGCGAGCGGCGGACAGCGAGCGAAGCGAGAGGCAGCACCGTCCCTGCTATACGAAAGCCCCATCCAGCCCTGTGCCACCCGGGGGGTTCCAGGGTGCTGAGATGGCTGACGTTTTGCTCCGCTCTCGACGGTCACCGCGCAATGCAAGAACAGGCCAAAAACTGGCCAAAACGGCCCAAAAACGGGCCAAAACTGGCCATTTTTGGCTGCACGAGCGAGCGGCGAGCGGCGGACAGCGAGCGAAGCGAGAGGCAGCACCGTCCCTGCTATACGAAAGCCCCATCCAGCCCTGTGCCACCCGGGGGGTTCCAGGGTGCTGAGATGGCTGACGTTTTGCTCCGCTCTCGACGGTCACCGCGCAATGCAAGAACAGGCCAAAAACTGGCCAAAACGGCCCAAAAACGGGCCAAAACTGGCCATTTTTGGCTGCACGAGCGAGCGGCGAGCGGCGGACAGCGAGCGAAGCGAGAGGCAGCACCGTCCCTGCTATACGAAAGCCCCATCCAGCCCTGTGCCACCCGGGGGGTTCCAGGGTGCTGAGATGGCTGACGTTTTGCTCCGCTCTCGACGGTCACCGCGCAATGCAAGAACAGGCCAAAAACTGGCCAAAACGGCCCAAAAACGGGCCAAAACTGGCCATTTTTGGCTGCGCGAGCGAGCGGCGAGCGGCGGACAGCGAGCGAAGCGAGAGGCAGCACCGTCCCTGCTATATACGAAAGCCCCATCCAGCCCTGTGCCACCCGGGGGGTTCCAGGGTGCTGAGATGGCTGACGTTTTGCTCCGCTCACGACGGTCACCGCACCACGCAAGAACGGACCATAAACAGGCCAAAACAGCCCAAAAACGGGCCAAAACTGGTCATTTTTGGCTGCGCGAGCGAGCGGCGAGCGGCGAACAGCGAGCGAAGCGTGAGGCAGCACCGTCCCTGCTATACGAAAGCCCCATCCAGCCCTGTGCCACCCGGGGGGTTCCAGGGTGCTGAGATGGCTGACGTTTTGCTCCGCTCACGACGGTCACCGCGCCATGCAAGAACGGACCAAAAACAGGCCAAAACAGCCCAAAAACGGGCCAAAACTGGCCATTTTTGGCTGAGCGAGCGAGCGGTGAGCGGCGAACAGCGAGCGAAGCGAGAGGCAGCACCGTCCCTGCTATACGAAAGCCCCATCCAGCCCTGTGC
>NW_027020706.1:45000-52500 GCF_036884655.1 Musa acuminata AAA Group
AGGGTGCTGAGATGGCTGACGTTTTGCTCCGCTCTCGACGGTCACCGCGCAATGCAAGAACAGGCCAAAAACTGGCCAAAACGGCCCAAAAACGGGCCAAAACTGGCCATTTTTGGCTGCACGAGCGAGCGGCGAGCGGCGGACAGCGAGCGAAGCGAGAGGCAGCACCGTCCCTGCTATACGAAAGCCCCATCCAGCCCTGTGCCACCCGGGGGGTTCCAGGGTGCTGAGATGGCTGACGTTTTGCTCCGCTCTCGACGGTCACCGCGCAATGCAAGAACAGGCCAAAAACTGGCCAAAACGGCCCAAAAACGGGCCAAAACTGGCCATTTTTGGCTGCACGAGCGAGCGGCGAGCGGCGGACAGCGAGCGAAGCGAGAGGCAGCACCGTCCCTGCTATACGAAAGCCCCATCCAGCCCTGTGCCACCCGGGGGGTTCCAGGGTGCTGAGATGGCTGACGTTTTGCTCCGCTCTCGACGGTCACCGCGCAATGCAAGAACAGGCCAAAAACTGGCCAAAACGGCCCAAAAACGGGCCAAAACTGGCCATTTTTGGCTGCGCGAGCGAGCGGCGAGCGGCGGACAGCGAGCGAAGCGAGAGGCAGCACCGTCCCTGCTATACGAAAGCCCCATCCAGCCCTGTGCCACCCGGGGGGTTCCAGGGTGCTGAGATGGCTGACGTTTTGCTCCGCTCTCGACGGTCACCGCGCAATGCAAGAACAGGCCAAAAACTGGCCAAAACGGCCCAAAAACGGGCCAAAACTGGCCATTTTTGGCTGCACGAGCGAGCGGCGAGCGGCGGACAGCGAGCGAAGCGAGAGGCAGCACCGTCCCTGCTATACGAAAGCCCCATCCAGCCCTGTGCCACCCGGGGGGTTCCAGGGTGCTGAGATGGCTGACGTTTTGCTCCGCTCTCGACGGTCACCGCGCAATGCAAGAACAGGCCAAAAACTGGCCAAAACGGCCCAAAAACGGGCCAAAACTGGCCATTTTTGGCTGCACGAGCGAGCGGCGAGCGGCGGACAGCGAGCGAAGCGAGAGGCAGCACCGTCCCTGCTATACGAAAGCCCCATCCAGCCCTGTGCCACCCGGGGGGTTCCAGGGTGCTGAGATGGCTGACGTTTTGCTCCGCTCTCGACGGTCACCGCGCAATGCAAGAACAGGCCAAAAACTGGCCAAAACGGCCCAAAAACGGGCCAAAACTGGCCATTTTTGGCTGCACGAGCGAGCGGCGAGCGGCGGACAGCGAGCGAAGCGAGAGGCAGCACCGTCCCTGCTATACGAAAGCCCCATCCAGCCCTGTGCCACCCGGGGGGTTCCAGGGTGCTGAGATGGCTGACGTTTTGCTCCGCTCTCGACGGTCACCGCGCAATGCAAGAACAGGCCAAAAACTGGCCAAAACGGCCCAAAAACGGGCCAAAACTGGCCATTTTTGGCTGCGCGAGCGAGCGGCGAGCGGCGGACAGCGAGCGAAGCGAGAGGCAGCACCGTCCCTGCTATACGAAAGCCCCATCCAGCCCTGTGCCACCCGGGGGGTTCCAGGGTGCTGAGATGGCTGACGTTTTGCTCCGCTCTCGACGGTCACCGCGCAATGCAAGAACAGGCCAAAAACTGGCCAAAACGGCCCAAAAACGGGCCAAAACTGGCCATTTTTGGCTGCACGAGCGAGCGGCGAGCGGCGGACAGCGAGCGAAGCGAGAGGCAGCACCGTCCCTGCTATACGAAAGCCCCATCCAGCCCTGTGCCACCCGGGGGGTTCCAGGGTGCTGAGATGGCTGACGTTTTGCTCCGCTCTCGACGGTCACCGCGCAATGCAAGAACAGGCCAAAAACTGGCCAAAACGGCCCAAAAACGGGCCAAAACTGGCCATTTTTGGCTGCACGAGCGAGCGGCGAGCGGCGGACAGCGAGCGAAGCGAGAGGCAGCACCGTCCCTGCTATACGAAAGCCCCATCCAGCCCTGTGCCACCCGGGGGGTTCCAGGGTGCTGAGATGGCTGACGTTTTGCTCCGCTCTCGACGGTCACCGCGCAATGCAAGAACAGGCCAAAAACTGGCCAAAACGGCCCAAAAACGGGCCAAAACTGGCCATTTTTGGCTGCACGAGCGAGCGGCGAGCAGCGGACAGCGAGCGAAGCGAGAGGCAGCACCGTCCCTGCTATACGAAAGCCCCATCCAGCCCTGTGCCACCCGGGGGGTTCCAGGGTGCTGAGATGGCTGACGTTTTGCTCCGCTCTCGACGGTCACCGCGCAATGCAAGAACAGGCCAAAAACTGGCCAAAACGGCCCAAAAACGGGCCAAAACTGGCCATTTTTGGCTGCACGAGCGAGCGGCGAGCGGCGGACAGCGAGCGAAGCGAGAGGCAGCACCGTCCCTGCTATACGAAAGCCCCATCCAGCCCTGTGCCACCCTGTCACGGACAAACTTCTAAACAAGGTGTTGGATGTAATGATTATGTATGTCCGTGTCGTTTGGCATGTTCATGCCTTGTACAGAATGTAAAGGGGCAGCCGAAGGCTTATAAGTCCCATGTTAGTTGGGTTGGTGGCCTCTTTAGGCTTGTAAATAAAGGTTGTGTCATGTAGACACGTGCGAGAGCTTTTCGGTCTGTAATGGACCATTTTACCCTTTGTTGTGCCACTGTTCAGAGCTTGTAAAGTCTGTTTGTAATTTGCTTTGTCTATGAAGTGTTTTTCGGACATGTTTGCTTGTGGATCCCGTTTGAGGCGTTCTCTTTAACCCGTTCTCTCTTTTGTTGGTCCTAAGGGACAATGGGAGGCTTCGGGGAGGCTGACCTTTGCGGACGGACGCGCAAGGGTGCCGCACGACTTAGGCAAAACCAGCTAAGTCCGTGTCATATGGTATCAGAGCGGGACAAGCACTCATAGAAACACTTGACATGCAAACGTGGGGGACCTAGCGGGGCTGCGTTGAGGGCAGTCAGAAACGCGCGACCGTTTGAGGGAAAACGGGCATGGAGATGTAGGGAAAAGAGTCGCTCAGAGGAGCGGGCATCTGAAATTGGCATTCAGAGGATTGGCCAACCCTTCGCGCAAGAGGCACCACGAGAACAGGCAAGCTTGGAAAAATTTGGAGCGCACAAAGGTTGGGATGGCTGAGTTTGAGCTACGGCTCAACGTTGACAACTATACTTGATGGTGCTCTAGGCAAGCGAGGCGCTTGGCAAGAATGAGACCATGCAAGGTGGAATGAGTTGTGCAACGACCAAAAGAGTTGTGCAAAGCTCACAGAGGTGAGGGGAATTGCTAACTCGAAGAATTTGGTACTCATGCATGGGCTTGTATGCGGACGACGGAATGTTCGTGGCCATCCCAAGGCGACCGAGACTCGGCGCCATGGAGCATTGAAACATTCTCTTTGGCAAGCGAAGGATACGTCCGTAGGAGGCTGAAGTGTGCAATGAGTTCAGCATGTTGCTAGGCCTTGAGGGGTACAGTGGGGGCTGTATTGACGTGGAGTCGCAATCTAGCAAGTGCGTTTGCAAGAGGCAGAACAATGCACAGTTTGTTCAGCAGATCGGAGTAGTCCAAGGGGATGGTGGTCTCCGAAACGAAGAGAGATGTTGCTCCAACGGGACAGTTATCCAGGAGGGATAAGTCTCGGCTCTCCAGAGGGAGAATCATGTGAGACGGACTTCACATGTTGAGGAGGAGTACCTCACAAACAACAACTCCACGAAGCTCAATGGACCGAGCAAGCAGCGAGGAGTTGTCACATGATCTCGCTCGAGAGAATGCATGGGTGGATGCATTGCGAGATCAAGTGGGGGAGCGACCTGAAGCAACTTAAATGAAGGCACACTTAGAGTCGATATGGAGATCGGACTCAAGGGAGGGCTGACCCGTGGAATGGTGGGCGCAAGGGCCACCATCGACTCAATGCAAAAAACGAGGAGCGGAGCAACTGGGGTGTAACTTGGCGAAGTACCCAAGCCGCATGAAGGGAGCCAGCATAGAAGTTGGAACATGGAGCAGAGGCACAGCGCTTTCCCTAGACAGAGGTCAAGGACATGAACTCTTGCAGAGGCAGGAGTAGAATCATGCTGTTCCATGGGTCCTTCATTCTGACAGAGCGAACTCATCTTGCATGGTGCCAAAGACGAAGGGAGCTTCGGGGCACATGCACCTTATCTCGGAAGAGCATTTGATGGAGGAACTAAGGCGACTCAATTTGCGGAGGCGGAGTTGAGTTCAGAAGGCCTTAGCACGGGGCAAGAGGACGCAGAGGCGGGTACTCTTGAAGAATATGCCACAGTGTTGTCATTCAAGTTGCCATGAGGGAAGCGGTGCGCAGTGGAGATTGTGCTGGTAGGGGCAGAGGCCCAGGATCCAGGCAATGGTGCACAATTTACAGCGAAGTCGGTGGACTTCGGGAGCTTCTAGGCGACGGACTGTCCTAGAGCGGTGCTTCATCTAGGTGTGGCCCAAGAGTGGGTGGATGAAGGTCGATTGCCAAAGGAGCGAACAAAATCGAAGGTGGAGGAGACCCTGCGATGTATTGGCAGAGGCCACACATGGAGGGTTCACAATTCGAGTTTATTCCACAAGGATCAGAATGCAATGGAGATGTCACCAGGAGGCGACATGGTGCAGCGGATCGTGGTGGGACAGTTCATGGCAATGCGATACACACGACAGAGTCCCGTGAGGGATGAGATCATATGGAGGTATGATCAGGAGCTACTGGGAGCTCCGCTTCGGTGAACAACACGACGGCAAGAAGGGCTATGGATTCAAGGAGTGAAGGCCATGGTACCGCAGAGGCGGGTCTTCCGTGCGTGCATCGAACTTTGCATCGGACGAAAACCTTGGTCATCAGCATATGGGGGCTGTGTTCCACTAAGGGAAAAGTTCGAATGCAAGTACCAGTGAGTTCCATGGGAGGGACTTGATCATGCAGAGGTATGATCGAAGCAGCTGGAGAGTTGGACTGCTCCAGAGCTCATATTCGCTTAAGGGAGCCCGACAGGTCAGAGGACAAGGTCGAGTAAGCGAACGTTGCTACCAAGGAAGCTAAGGAGAACAGAATCGGTGCAAACCCTACAATGTGATGGCAGAGGCCATGCATGGGAGTTGCAGTCTGTCTTTCCATCGACCAAACAGACTGCTTGGAGAACAGAGATGTGTTGAAGCAGGAGGTCGAAAGGGGCGAGGAAGCGACGACAAGTCCAGAGGGACTTAGCTACCCAAAATCAAGCAATCAGTGAGAATGGAGGTGGACTCAGAGGAGTGTCACGAAGGCATATCTACTGATTGTGAAGAAAGGGGATGTAGATGCGAGGCGACGGATAGTAGGGCCATGGGCATGGCAGCGCCATGGTACCGCAGAGGCGGGACTTCCATCAAAGTCATTGATCCCTTGCTCTCACGGAGGGAGAGCGCTTGGTCGTGAAAGGGGCCGAGGAGGTGGAGCATGCAGAGGCAATCTCCAAGTACCGAGACAAGGCTGAAGGGCAGAGGCCAAGAAACTTCGTAAGACCGGTGTCAACAAGTTTCTCATCAAGATAGCCGTAAGTGAAGGACTTCGGGTCATGCAAGAGTGCACGACCAAGGAACGAAGCAAGCAGTACGCGGTGCTGTACCTTTGCTACTCAGTGTAGTAGGCGGCAGGGTTGATGGAGAAGACGGTATAATCCCAGAGGCGACCTCATCTATCAGAGAATTACTCCAAGTTGGGGTGAAAACTTCCTGCATTCCAGAAGTTCAATGGCATTGAGAAGGTGAATCACAGTAGCTAACTCAACGCAAGGAGTGCAAACACTTCAAGTGCTTCAGAAGTGTGAGCAAAGAGCAGGCGAAGGCCAGTAACCAGCTCGATGCATGAAGTACAACCTCGAGGAGGCGGGCGAAGTCAAGTAACCTTTGCCTTCTCAACTCTTAAGAGAATGGGCGAAACCGAGTACCCCAGTTCTCTTATCTATCCAGCAGAGGAGCTCTGCACAAGTTCAAAGACCCTTCGAAGAGAATGGAAGACAACAGTTGTCAAATCCTCACCAACGGTGATCAGTGCTACTGAGAGTAGATTGTCCGCTTCATTTCCCAACGAAATGCCAATCGAAAGCGGAAGTGATGCGAACCTACTTGGATGTGACAACTAACTGAAAGAAGAGTCAATGAGCATATGTTGTGGAGGAAGGACCCAAAACATCAGAAGTTTGCGAGGCGATGCTCGTTAAAGCTCCAACAAGCATCCACCCAGTTCAAGCAGCATGTGGAATTTTTGAGAGACTGGCGCAGTAAGGATGGTCTTTTCCTTCATTTTGGTGGATCCGCAGGAATCAACGAGGATCAACACAACTCAGCCAACCCCACACCAGAGTCAGAGTCATTGGCGAGTTGAAGCAGCATGGCGGATCAAAGGTTCGACTACTCAAAAACAGCAGCGGAGAGCAGCTGGGAGCCAGGAGGCGCATTGCAGCTGGAGCAGAAGATTGAAGACTCAGCAAAGGCGAAGAGTTGCAGTGTTCACAAAGGCTTCGACGAGGACGTCGAAGGGATAAGTGGGGGAGAATGTCACGGACAAACTTCTAAACAAGGTGTTGGATGTAATGATTATGTATGTCCGTGTCGTTTGGCATGTTCATGCCTTGTACAGAATGTAAAGGGGCAGCCGAAGGCTTATAAGTCCCATGTTAGTTGGGTTGGTGGCCTCTTTAGGCTTGTAAATAAAGGTTGTGTCATGTAGACACGTGCGAGAGCTTTTCGGTCTGTAATGGACCATTTTACCCTTTGTTGTGCCACTGTTCAGAGCTTGTAAAGTCTGTTTGTAATTTGCTTTGTCTATGAAGTGTTTTTCGGACATGTTTGCTTGTGGATCCCGTTTGAGGCGTTCTCTTTAACCCGTTCTCTCTTTTGTTGGTCCTAAGGGACAATGGGAGGCTTCGGGGAGGCTGACCTTTGCGGACGGACGCGCAAGGGTGCCGCACGACTTAGGCAAAACCAGCTAAGTCCGTGTCAACCCGGGGGGTTCCAGGGTGCTGAGATGGCTGACGTTTTGCTCCGCTCTCGACGGTCACCGCGCAATGCAAGAACAGGCCAAAAACTGGCCAAAACGGCCCAAAAACGGGCCAAAACTGGCCATTTTTGGCTGCACGAGCGAGCGGCGAGCGGCGGACAGCGAGCGAAGCGAGAGGCAGCACCGTCCCTGCTATACGAAAGCCCCATCCAGCCCTGTGCCACCCGGGGGGTTCCAGGGTGCTGAGATGGCTGACGTTTTGCTCCGCTCTCGACGGTCACCGCGCAATGCAAGAACAGGCCAAAAACTGGCCAAAACGGCCCAAAAACGGGCCAAAACTGGCCATTTTTGGCTGCACGAGCGAGCGGCGAGCGGCGGACAGCGAGCGAAGCGAGAGGCAGCACCGTCCCTGCTATACGAAAGCCCCATCCAGCCCTGTGCCACCCGGGGGGTTCCAGGGTGCTGAGATGGCTGACGTTTTGCTCCGCTCTCGACGGTCACCGCGCAATGCAAGAACAGGCCAAAA
>NW_027020706.1:62500-67500 GCF_036884655.1 Musa acuminata AAA Group
AACAGCCCAAAAACGGGCCAAAACTGGCCATTTTTGGCTGCGCGAGCGAGCGGCGAGCGGCGAACAGCGAGCGAAGCGAGAGGCAGCACCGTCCCTGCTATACGAAAGCCCCATCCAGCCCTGTGCCACCCGGGGGGTTCCAGGGTGCTGAGATGGCTGACGTTTTGCTCCGCTCACGACGGTCACCGCACCACGCAAGAACAGGCCAAAAACTGGCCAAAACAGCCCAAAAACGGGCCAAAACTGGCCATTTTTGGCTGCGCGAGCGAGCGGCGAGCGGCGAACAGCGAGCGAAGCGAGAGGCAGCACCGTCCCTGCTATACGAAAGCCCCATCCAGCCCTGTGCCACCCGGGGGGTTCCAGGGTGCTGAGATGGCTGACGTTTTGCTCCGCTCTCGACGGTCACCGCGCAATGCAAGAACAGGCCAAAAACTGGCCAAAACGGCCCAAAAACGGGCCAAAACTGGCCATTTTTGGCTGCGCGAGCGGCGAGCGGCGGACAGCGAGCGAAGCGAGAGGCAGCACCGTCCCTGCTATACGAAAGCCCCATCCAGCCCTGTGCCACCCGGGGGGTTCCAGGGTGCTGAGATGGCTGACGTTTTGCTCCGCTCTCGACGGTCACCGCGCAATGCAAGAACAGGCCAAAAACTGGCCAAAACGGCCCAAAAACGGGCCAAAACTGGCCATTTTTGGCTGCGCGAGCGAGCGGCGAGCGGCGGACAGCGAGCGAAGCGAGAGGCAGCACCGTCCCTGCTATACGAAAGCCCCATCCAGCCCTGTGCCACCCGGGGGGTTCCAGGGTGCTGAGATGGCTGACGTTTTGCTCCGCTCTCGACGGTCACCGCGCAATGCAAGAACAGGCCAAAAACTGGCCAAAACGGCCCAAAAACGGGCCAAAACTGGCCATTTTTGGCTGCACGAGCGAGCGGCGAGCGGCGGACAGCGAGCGAAGCGAGAGGCAGCACCGTCCCTGCTATACGAAAGCCCCATCCAGCCCTGTGCCACCCGGGGGGTTCCAGGGTGCTGAGATGGCTGACGTTTTGCTCCGCTCTCGACGGTCACCGCGCAATGCAAGAACAGGCCAAAAACTGGCCAAAACGGCCCAAAAACGGGCCAAAACTGGCCATTTTTGGCTGCACGAGCGAGCGGCGAGCGGCGGACAGCGAGCGAAGCGAGAGGCAGCACCGTCCCTGCTATACGAAAGCCCCATCCAGCCCTGTGCCACCCGGGGGGTTCCAGGGTGCTGAGATGGCTGACGTTTTGCTCCGCTCTCGACGGTCACCGCGCAATGCAAGAACAGGCCAAAAACTGGCCAAAACGGCCCAAAAACGGGCCAAAACTGGCCATTTTTGGCTGCACGAGCGAGCGGCGAGCGGCGGACAGCGAGCGAAGCGAGAGGCAGCACCGTCCCTGCTATACGAAAGCCCCATCCAGCCCTGTGCCACCCGGGGGGTTCCAGGGTGCTGAGATGGCTGACGTTTTGCTCCGCTCTCGACGGTCACCGCGCAATGCAAGAACAGGCCAAAAACTGGCCAAAACGGCCCAAAAACGGGCCAAAACTGGCCATTTTTGGCTGCGCGAGCGAGCGGCGAGCGGCGGACAGCGAGCGAAGCGAGAGGCAGCACCGTCCCTGCTATACGAAAGCCCCATCCAGCCCTGTGCCACCCGGGGGGTTCCAGGGTGCTGAGATGGCTGACGTTTTGCTCCGCTCTCGACGGTCACCGCGCAATGCAAGAACAGGCCAAAAACTGGCCAAAACGGCCCAAAAACGGGCCAAAACTGGCCATTTTTGGCTGCACGAGCGAGCGGCGAGCGGCGGACAGCGAGCGAAGCGAGAGGCAGCACCGTCCCTGCTATACGAAAGCCCCATCCAGCCCTGTGCCACCCGGGGGGTTCCAGGGTGCTGAGATGGCTGACGTTTTGCTCCGCTCTCGACGGTCACCGCGCAATGCAAGAACAGGCCAAAAACTGGCCAAAACGGCCCAAAAACGGGCCAAAACTGGCCATTTTTGGCTGCACGAGCGAGCGGCGAGCGGCGGACAGCGAGCGAAGCGAGAGGCAGCACCGTCCCTGCTATACGAAAGCCCCATCCAGCCCTGTGCCACCCGGGGGGTTCCAGGGTGCTGAGATGGCTGACGTTTTGCTCCGCTCTCGACGGTCACCGCGCAATGCAAGAACAGGCCAAAAACTGGCCAAAACGGCCCAAAAACGGGCCAAAACTGGCCATTTTTGGCTGCACGAGCGAGCGGCGAGCGGCGGACAGCGAGCGAAGCGAGAGGCAGCACCGTCCCTGCTATACGAAAGCCCCATCCAGCCCTGTGCCACCCGGGGGGTTCCAGGGTGCTGAGATGGCTGACGTTTTGCTCCGCTCTCGACGGTCACCGCGCAATGCAAGAACAGGCCAAAAACTGGCCAAAACGGCCCAAAAACGGGCCAAAACTGGCCATTTTTGGCTGCGCGAGCGAGCGGCGAGCGGCGGACAGCGAGCGAAGCGAGAGGCAGCACCGTCCCTGCTATACGAAAGCCCCATCCAGCCCTGTGCCACCCGGGGGGTTCCAGGGTGCTGAGATGGCTGACGTTTTGCTCCGCTCTCGACGGTCACCGCGCAATGCAAGAACAGGCCAAAAACTGGCCAAAACGGCCCAAAAACGGGCCAAAACTGGCCATTTTTGGCTGCACGAGCGAGCGGCGAGCGGCGGACAGCGAGCGAAGCGAGAGGCAGCACCGTCCCTGCTATACGAAAGCCCCATCCAGCCCTGTGCCACCCGGGGGGTTCCAGGGTGCTGAGATGGCTGACGTTTTGCTCCGCTCTCGACGGTCACCGCGCAATGCAAGAACAGGCCAAAAACTGGCCAAAACGGCCCAAAAACGGGCCAAAACTGGCCATTTTTGGCTGCACGAGCGAGCGGCGAGCGGCGGACAGCGAGCGAAGCGAGAGGCAGCACCGTCCCTGCTATACGAAAGCCCCATCCAGCCCTGTGCCACCCGGGGGGTTCCAGGGTGCTGAGATGGCTGACGTTTTGCTCCGCTCTCGACGGTCACCGCGCAATGCAAGAACAGGCCAAAAACTGGCCAAAACGGCCCAAAAACGGGCCAAAACTGGCCATTTTTGGCTGCACGAGCGAGCGGCGAGCGGCGGACAGCGAGCGAAGCGAGAGGCAGCACCGTCCCTGCTATACGAAAGCCCCATCCAGCCCTGTGCCACCCGGGGGGTTCCAGGGTGCTGAGATGGCTGACGTTTTGCTCCGCTCTCGACGGTCACCGCGCAATGCAAGAACAGGCCAAAAACTGGCCAAAACGGCCCAAAAACGGGCCAAAACTGGCCATTTTTGGCTGCACGAGCGAGCGGCGAGCGGCGGACAGCGAGCGAAGCGAGAGGCAGCACCGTCCCTGCTATACGAAAGCCCCATCCAGCCCTGTGCCACCCGGGGGGTTCCAGGGTGCTGAGATGGCTGACGTTTTGCTCCGCTCTCGACGGTCACCGCGCAATGCAAGAACAGGCCAAAAACTGGCCAAAACGGCCCAAAAACGGGCCAAAACTGGCCATTTTTGGCTGCACGAGCGAGCGGCGAGCGGCGGACAGCGAGCGAAGCGAGAGGCAGCACCGTCCCTGCTATACGAAAGCCCCATCCAGCCCTGTGCCACCCGGGGGGTTCCAGGGTGCTGAGATGGCTGACGTTTTGCTCCGCTCTCGACGGTCACCGCGCAATGCAAGAACAGGCCAAAAACTGGCCAAAACGGCCCAAAAACGGGCCAAAACTGGCCATTTTTGGCTGCACGAGCGAGCGGCGAGCGGCGGACAGCGAGCGAAGCGAGAGGCAGCACCGTCCCTGCTATACGAAAGCCCCATCCAGCCCTGTGCCACCCGGGGGGTTCCAGGGTGCTGAGATGGCTGACGTTTTGCTCCGCTCTCGACGGTCACCGCGCAATGCAAGAACAGGCCAAAAACTGGCCAAAACGGCCCAAAAACGGGCCAAAACTGGCCATTTTTGGCTGCACGAGCGAGCGGCGAGCGGCGGACAGCGAGCGAAGCGAGAGGCAGCACCGTCCCTGCTATACGAAAGCCCCATCCAGCCCTGTGCCACCCGGGGGGTTCCAGGGTGCTGAGATGGCTGACGTTTTGCTCCGCTCTCGACGGTCACCGCGCAATGCAAGAACAGGCCAAAAACTGGCCAAAACGGCCCAAAAACGGGCCAAAACTGGCCATTTTTGGCTGCACGAGCGAGCGGCGAGCGGCGGACAGCGAGCGAAGCGAGAGGCAGCACCGTCCCTGCTATACGAAAGCCCCATCCAGCCCTGTGCCACCCGGGGGGTTCCAGGGTGCTGAGATGGCTGACGTTTTGCTCCGCTCTCGACGGTCACCGCGCAATGCAAGAACAGGCCAAAAACTGGCCAAAACGGCCCAAAAACGGGCCAAAACTGGCCATTTTTGGCTGCGCGAGCGAGCGGCGAGCGGCGGACAGCGAGCGAAGCGAGAGGCAGCACCGTCCCTGCTATATACGAAAGCCCCATCCAGCCCTGTGCCACCCGGGGGGTTCCAGGGTGCTGAGATGGCTGACGTTTTGCTCCGCTCACGACGGTCACCGCACCACGCAAGAACGGACCATAAACAGGCCAAAACAGCCCAAAAACGGGCCAAAACTGGTCATTTTTGGCTGCGCGAGCGAGCGGCGAGCGGCGAACAGCGAGCGAAGCGTGAGGCAGCACCGTCCCTGCTATACGAAAGCCCCATCCAGCCCTGTGCCACCCGGGGGGTTCCAGGGTGCTGAGATGGCTGACGTTTTGCTCCGCTCACGACGGTCACCGCGCCATGCAAGAACGGACCAAAAACAGGCCAAAACAGCCCAAAAACGGGCCAAAACTGGCCATTTTTGGCTGAGCGAGCGAGCGGTGAGCGGCGAACAGCGAGCGAAGCGAGAGGCAGCACCGTCCCTGCTATACGAAAGCCCCATCCAGCCCTGTGCCACCCGGGGGGTTCCAGGGTGCTGAGATGGCTGACG
>NW_027020707.1:17500-20000 GCF_036884655.1 Musa acuminata AAA Group
GAAGCGCGAGGCAGCACCGTCCCTGCTATACGAAAGCCCCATCCAGCCCTGTGCCACCCGGGGGGTTCCAGGGTGCTGAGATGGCTGACATTTTGCTCCGCTCACGACGGTCACCGCGCCACACAAGAACAGCCCAAAAACAGGCCAAAACAGCCCAAAAACGGGCCAAAACTGGCCATTTTTGGCTGCGCGAGCGAGCGGCGAGCGGCGAACAGCGAGCGAAGCGAGAGGCAGCACCGTCCCTGCTATACGAAAGCCCCATCCAGCCCTGTGCCACCCGGGGGGTTCCAGGGTGCTGAGATGGCTGACGTTTTGCTCCGCTCACGACGGTCACCGCACCACGCAAGAACAGGCCAAAAACTGGCCAAAACAGCCCAAAAACGGGCCAAAACTGGCCATTTTTGGCTGCGCGAGCGAGCGGCGAGCGGCGAACAGCGAGCGAAGCGAGAGGCAGCACCGTCCCTGCTATACGAAAGCCCCATCCAGCCCTGTGCCACCCGGGGGGTTCCAGGGTGCTGAGATGGCTGACGTTTTGCTCCGCTCTCGACGGTCACCGCGCAATGCAAGAACAGGCCAAAAACTGGCCAAAACGGCCCAAAAACGGGCCAAAACTGGCCATTTTTGGCTGCGCGAGCGGCGAGCGGCGGACAGCGAGCGAAGCGAGAGGCAGCACCGTCCCTGCTATACGAAAGCCCCATCCAGCCCTGTGCCACCCGGGGGGTTCCAGGGTGCTGAGATGGCTGACGTTTTGCTCCGCTCTCGACGGTCACCGCGCAATGCAAGAACAGGCCAAAAACTGGCCAAAACGGCCCAAAAACGGGCCAAAACTGGCCATTTTTGGCTGCGCGAGCGAGCGGCGAGCGGCGGACAGCGAGCGAAGCGAGAGGCAGCACCGTCCCTGCTATACGAAAGCCCCATCCAGCCCTGTGCCACCCGGGGGGTTCCAGGGTGCTGAGATGGCTGACGTTTTGCTCCGCTCTCGACGGTCACCGCGCAATGCAAGAACAGGCCAAAAACTGGCCAAAACGGCCCAAAAACGGGCCAAAACTGGCCATTTTTGGCTGCACGAGCGAGCGGCGAGCGGCGGACAGCGAGCGAAGCGAGAGGCAGCACCGTCCCTGCTATACGAAAGCCCCATCCAGCCCTGTGCCACCCGGGGGGTTCCAGGGTGCTGAGATGGCTGACGTTTTGCTCCGCTCTCGACGGTCACCGCGCAATGCAAGAACAGGCCAAAAACTGGCCAAAACGGCCCAAAAACGGGCCAAAACTGGCCATTTTTGGCTGCGCGAGCGAGCGGCGAGCGGCGGACAGCGAGCGAAGCGAGAGGCAGCACCGTCCCTGCTATATACGAAAGCCCCATCCAGCCCTGTGCCACCCGGGGGGTTCCAGGGTGCTGAGATGGCTGACGTTTTGCTCCGCTCACGACGGTCACCGCACCACGCAAGAACAGGCCAAAAACTGGCCAAAACAGCCCAAAAACGGGCCAAAACTGGCCATTTTTGGCTGCGCGAGCGAGCGGCGAGCGGCGAACAGCGAGCGAAGCGAGAGGCAGCACCGTCCCTGCTATACGAAAGCCCCATCCAGCCCTGTGCCACCCGGGGGGTTCCAGGGTGCTGAGATGGCTGACGTTTTGCTCCGCTCTCGACGGTCACCGCGCAATGCAAGAACAGGCCAAAAACTGGCCAAAACGGCCCAAAAACGGGCCAAAACTGGCCATTTTTGGCTGCGCGAGCGGCGAGCGGCGGACAGCGAGCGAAGCGAGAGGCAGCACCGTCCCTGCTATACGAAAGCCCCATCCAGCCCTGTGCCACCCGGGGGGTTCCAGGGTGCTGAGATGGCTGACGTTTTGCTCCGCTCTCGACGGTCACCGCGCAATGCAAGAACAGGCCAAAAACTGGCCAAAACGGCCCAAAAACGGGCCAAAACTGGCCATTTTTGGCTGCGCGAGCGAGCGGCGAGCGGCGGACAGCGAGCGAAGCGAGAGGCAGCACCGTCCCTGCTATACGAAAGCCCCATCCAGCCCTGTGCCACCCGGGGGGTTCCAGGGTGCTGAGATGGCTGACGTTTTGCTCCGCTCTCGACGGTCACCGCGCAATGCAAGAACAGGCCAAAAACTGGCCAAAACGGCCCAAAAACGGGCCAAAACTGGCCATTTTTGGCTGCACGAGCGAGCGGCGAGCGGCGGACAGCGAGCGAAGCGAGAGGCAGCACCGTCCCTGCTATACGAAAGCCCCATCCAGCCCTGTGCCACCCGGGGGGTTCCAGGGTGCTGAGATGGCTGACGTTTTGCTCCGCTCTCGACGGTCACCGCGCAATGCAAGAACAGGCCAAAAACTGGCCAAAACGGCCCAAAAACGGGCCAAAACTGGCCATTTTTGGCTGCGCGAGCGAGCGGCGAGCGGCGGACAGCGAGCGAAGCGAGAGGCAGCACCGTCCCTGCTATATACGAAAGCCCCATCCAGCCCTGTGCCACCCGGGGGGTTCCAGGGTGCTGAGATGG
>NW_027020707.1:30000-32500 GCF_036884655.1 Musa acuminata AAA Group
GCTCTCGACGGTCACCGCGCAATGCAAGAACAGGCCAAAAACTGGCCAAAACGGCCCAAAAACGGGCCAAAACTGGCCATTTTTGGCTGCGCGAGCGAGCGGCGAGCGGCGGACAGCGAGCGAAGCGAGAGGCAGCACCGTCCCTGCTATACGAAAGCCCCATCCAGCCCTGTGCCACCCGGGGGGTTCCAGGGTGCTGAGATGGCTGACGTTTTGCTCCGCTCTCGACGGTCACCGCGCAATGCAAGAACAGGCCAAAAACTGGCCAAAACGGCCCAAAAACGGGCCAAAACTGGCCATTTTTGGCTGCACGAGCGAGCGGCGAGCGGCGGACAGCGAGCGAAGCGAGAGGCAGCACCGTCCCTGCTATACGAAAGCCCCATCCAGCCCTGTGCCACCCGGGGGGTTCCAGGGTGCTGAGATGGCTGACGTTTTGCTCCGCTCTCGACGGTCACCGCGCAATGCAAGAACAGGCCAAAAACTGGCCAAAACGGCCCAAAAACGGGCCAAAACTGGCCATTTTTGGCTGCACGAGCGAGCGGCGAGCGGCGGACAGCGAGCGAAGCGAGAGGCAGCACCGTCCCTGCTATACGAAAGCCCCATCCAGCCCTGTGCCACCCGGGGGGTTCCAGGGTGCTGAGATGGCTGACGTTTTGCTCCGCTCTCGACGGTCACCGCGCAATGCAAGAACAGGCCAAAAACTGGCCAAAACGGCCCAAAAACGGGCCAAAACTGGCCATTTTTGGCTGCACGAGCGAGCGGCGAGCGGCGGACAGCGAGCGAAGCGAGAGGCAGCACCGTCCCTGCTATACGAAAGCCCCATCCAGCCCTGTGCCACCCGGGGGGTTCCAGGGTGCTGAGATGGCTGACGTTTTGCTCCGCTCTCGACGGTCACCGCGCAATGCAAGAACAGGCCAAAAACTGGCCAAAACGGCCCAAAAACGGGCCAAAACTGGCCATTTTTGGCTGCACGAGCGAGCGGCGAGCGGCGGACAGCGAGCGAAGCGAGAGGCAGCACCGTCCCTGCTATACGAAAGCCCCATCCAGCCCTGTGCCACCCGGGGGGTTCCAGGGTGCTGAGATGGCTGACGTTTTGCTCCGCTCTCGACGGTCACCGCGCAATGCAAGAACAGGCCAAAAACTGGCCAAAACGGCCCAAAAACGGGCCAAAACTGGCCATTTTTGGCTGCACGAGCGAGCGGCGAGCGGCGGACAGCGAGCGAAGCGAGAGGCAGCACCGTCCCTGCTATACGAAAGCCCCATCCAGCCCTGTGCCACCCGGGGGGTTCCAGGGTGCTGAGATGGCTGACGTTTTGCTCCGCTCTCGACGGTCACCGCGCAATGCAAGAACAGGCCAAAAACTGGCCAAAACGGCCCAAAAACGGGCCAAAACTGGCCATTTTTGGCTGCGCGAGCGAGCGGCGAGCGGCGGACAGCGAGCGAAGCGAGAGGCAGCACCGTCCCTGCTATATACGAAAGCCCCATCCAGCCCTGTGCCACCCGGGGGGTTCCAGGGTGCTGAGATGGCTGACGTTTTGCTCCGCTCACGACGGTCACCGCACCACGCAAGAACGGACCAAAAACAGGCCAAAACAGCCCAAAAACGGGCCAAAACTGGCCATTTTTGGCTGAGCGAGCGAGCGGTGAGCGGCGAACAGCGAGCGAAGCGAGAGGCAGCACCGTCCCTGCTATACGAAAGCCCCATCCAGCCCTGTGCCACCCGGGGGGTTCCAGGGTGCTGAGATGGCTGACGTTTTGCTCCGCTCTCGACGGTCACCGCGCAATGCAAGAACAGGCCAAAAACTGGCCAAAACGGCCCAAAAACGGGCCAAAACTGGCCATTTTTGGCTGCACGAGCGAGCGGCGAGCGGCGGACAGCGAGCGAAGCGAGAGGCAGCACCGTCCCTGCTATACGAAAGCCCCATCCAGCCCTGTGCCACCCGGGGGGTTCCAGGGTGCTGAGATGGCTGACGTTTTGCTCCGCTCTCGACGGTCACCGCGCAATGCAAGAACAGGCCAAAAACTGGCCAAAACGGCCCAAAAACGGGCCAAAACTGGCCATTTTTGGCTGCACGAGCGAGCGGCGAGCGGCGGACAGCGAGCGAAGCGAGAGGCAGCACCGTCCCTGCTATACGAAAGCCCCATCCAGCCCTGTGCCACCCGGGGGGTTCCAGGGTGCTGAGATGGCTGACGTTTTGCTCCGCTCTCGACGGTCACCGCGCAATGCAAGAACAGGCCAAAAACTGGCCAAAACGGCCCAAAAACGGGCCAAAACTGGCCATTTTTGGCTGCGCGAGCGAGCGGCGAGCGGCGGACAGCGAGCGAAGCGAGAGGCAGCACCGTCCCTGCTATATACGAAAGCCCCATCCAGCCCTGTGCCACCCGGGGGGTTCCAGGGTGCTGAGATGGCTGACGTTTTGCTCCGCTCACGACGGTCACCGCACCACGCAAGAACGGACCAAAAACAGGCCAAAACAGCCCAAAAACGGGCCAAAACTGG
>NW_027020707.1:42500-45000 GCF_036884655.1 Musa acuminata AAA Group
CGAGCGAGCGGCGAGCGGCGGACAGCGAGCGAAGCGAGAGGCAGCACCGTCCCTGCTATACGAAAGCCCCATCCAGCCCTGTGCCACCCGGGGGGTTCCAGGGTGCTGAGATGGCTGACGTTTTGCTCCGCTCTCGACGGTCACCGCGCAATGCAAGAACAGGCCAAAAACTGGCCAAAACGGCCCAAAAACGGGCCAAAACTGGCCATTTTTGGCTGCACGAGCGAGCGGCGAGCGGCGGACAGCGAGCGAAGCGAGAGGCAGCACCGTCCCTGCTATACGAAAGCCCCATCCAGCCCTGTGCCACCCGGGGGGTTCCAGGGTGCTGAGATGGCTGACGTTTTGCTCCGCTCTCGACGGTCACCGCGCAATGCAAGAACAGGCCAAAAACTGGCCAAAACGGCCCAAAAACGGGCCAAAACTGGCCATTTTTGGCTGCACGAGCGAGCGGCGAGCGGCGGACAGCGAGCGAAGCGAGAGGCAGCACCGTCCCTGCTATACGAAAGCCCCATCCAGCCCTGTGCCACCCGGGGGGTTCCAGGGTGCTGAGATGGCTGACGTTTTGCTCCGCTCTCGACGGTCACCGCGCAATGCAAGAACAGGCCAAAAACTGGCCAAAACGGCCCAAAAACGGGCCAAAACTGGCCATTTTTGGCTGCACGAGCGAGCGGCGAGCGGCGGACAGCGAGCGAAGCGAGAGGCAGCACCGTCCCTGCTATACGAAAGCCCCATCCAGCCCTGTGCCACCCGGGGGGTTCCAGGGTGCTGAGATGGCTGACGTTTTGCTCCGCTCTCGACGGTCACCGCGCAATGCAAGAACAGGCCAAAAACTGGCCAAAACGGCCCAAAAACGGGCCAAAACTGGCCATTTTTGGCTGCACGAGCGAGCGGCGAGCGGCGGACAGCGAGCGAAGCGAGAGGCAGCACCGTCCCTGCTATACGAAAGCCCCATCCAGCCCTGTGCCACCCGGGGGGTTCCAGGGTGCTGAGATGGCTGACGTTTTGCTCCGCTCTCGACGGTCACCGCGCAATGCAAGAACAGGCCAAAAACTGGCCAAAACGGCCCAAAAACGGGCCAAAACTGGCCATTTTTGGCTGCACGAGCGAGCGGCGAGCGGCGGACAGCGAGCGAAGCGAGAGGCAGCACCGTCCCTGCTATACGAAAGCCCCATCCAGCCCTGTGCCACCCGGGGGGTTCCAGGGTGCTGAGATGGCTGACGTTTTGCTCCGCTCTCGACGGTCACCGCGCAATGCAAGAACAGGCCAAAAACTGGCCAAAACGGCCCAAAAACGGGCCAAAACTGGCCATTTTTGGCTGCGCGAGCGAGCGGCGAGCGGCGGACAGCGAGCGAAGCGAGAGGCAGCACCGTCCCTGCTATATACGAAAGCCCCATCCAGCCCTGTGCCACCCGGGGGGTTCCAGGGTGCTGAGATGGCTGACGTTTTGCTCCGCTCACGACGGTCACCGCACCACGCAAGAACGGACCAAAAACAGGCCAAAACAGCCCAAAAACGGGCCAAAACTGGCCATTTTTGGCTGAGCGAGCGAGCGGTGAGCGGCGAACAGCGAGCGAAGCGAGAGGCAGCACCGTCCCTGCTATACGAAAGCCCCATCCAGCCCTGTGCCACCCGGGGGGTTCCAGGGTGCTGAGATGGCTGACGTTTTGCTCCGCTCTCGACGGTCACCGCGCAATGCAAGAACAGGCCAAAAACTGGCCAAAACGGCCCAAAAACGGGCCAAAACTGGCCATTTTTGGCTGCACGAGCGAGCGGCGAGCGGCGGACAGCGAGCGAAGCGAGAGGCAGCACCGTCCCTGCTATACGAAAGCCCCATCCAGCCCTGTGCCACCCGGGGGGTTCCAGGGTGCTGAGATGGCTGACGTTTTGCTCCGCTCTCGACGGTCACCGCGCAATGCAAGAACAGGCCAAAAACTGGCCAAAACGGCCCAAAAACGGGCCAAAACTGGCCATTTTTGGCTGCACGAGCGAGCGGCGAGCGGCGGACAGCGAGCGAAGCGAGAGGCAGCACCGTCCCTGCTATACGAAAGCCCCATCCAGCCCTGTGCCACCCGGGGGGTTCCAGGGTGCTGAGATGGCTGACGTTTTGCTCCGCTCTCGACGGTCACCGCGCAATGCAAGAACAGGCCAAAAACTGGCCAAAACGGCCCAAAAACGGGCCAAAACTGGCCATTTTTGGCTGCGCGAGCGAGCGGCGAGCGGCGGACAGCGAGCGAAGCGAGAGGCAGCACCGTCCCTGCTATATACGAAAGCCCCATCCAGCCCTGTGCCACCCGGGGGGTTCCAGGGTGCTGAGATGGCTGACGTTTTGCTCCGCTCACGACGGTCACCGCACCACGCAAGAACGGACCAAAAACAGGCCAAAACAGCCCAAAAACGGGCCAAAACTGGTCATTTTTGGCTGCGCGAGCGAGCGGCGAGCGGCGAACAGCGAGCGAAGCGTGAGGCAGCACCGTCCCTGCTATACGAAAGCCCCATCCAG
>NW_027020707.1:55000-57500 GCF_036884655.1 Musa acuminata AAA Group
GGGGTTCCAGGGTGCTGAGATGGCTGACGTTTTGCTCCGCTCTCGACGGTCACCGCGCAATGCAAGAACAGGCCAAAAACTGGCCAAAACGGCCCAAAAACGGGCCAAAACTGGCCATTTTTGGCTGCACGAGCGAGCGGCGAGCGGCGGACAGCGAGCGAAGCGAGAGGCAGCACCGTCCCTGCTATACGAAAGCCCCATCCAGCCCTGTGCCACCCGGGGGGTTCCAGGGTGCTGAGATGGCTGACGTTTTGCTCCGCTCTCGACGGTCACCGCGCAATGCAAGAACAGGCCAAAAACTGGCCAAAACGGCCCAAAAACGGGCCAAAACTGGCCATTTTTGGCTGCACGAGCGAGCGGCGAGCGGCGGACAGCGAGCGAAGCGAGAGGCAGCACCGTCCCTGCTATACGAAAGCCCCATCCAGCCCTGTGCCACCCGGGGGGTTCCAGGGTGCTGAGATGGCTGACGTTTTGCTCCGCTCTCGACGGTCACCGCGCAATGCAAGAACAGGCCAAAAACTGGCCAAAACGGCCCAAAAACGGGCCAAAACTGGCCATTTTTGGCTGCACGAGCGAGCGGCGAGCGGCGGACAGCGAGCGAAGCGAGAGGCAGCACCGTCCCTGCTATACGAAAGCCCCATCCAGCCCTGTGCCACCCGGGGGGTTCCAGGGTGCTGAGATGGCTGACGTTTTGCTCCGCTCTCGACGGTCACCGCGCAATGCAAGAACAGGCCAAAAACTGGCCAAAACGGCCCAAAAACGGGCCAAAACTGGCCATTTTTGGCTGCACGAGCGAGCGGCGAGCGGCGGACAGCGAGCGAAGCGAGAGGCAGCACCGTCCCTGCTATACGAAAGCCCCATCCAGCCCTGTGCCACCCGGGGGGTTCCAGGGTGCTGAGATGGCTGACGTTTTGCTCCGCTCTCGACGGTCACCGCGCAATGCAAGAACAGGCCAAAAACTGGCCAAAACGGCCCAAAAACGGGCCAAAACTGGCCATTTTTGGCTGCACGAGCGAGCGGCGAGCGGCGGACAGCGAGCGAAGCGAGAGGCAGCACCGTCCCTGCTATACGAAAGCCCCATCCAGCCCTGTGCCACCCGGGGGGTTCCAGGGTGCTGAGATGGCTGACGTTTTGCTCCGCTCTCGACGGTCACCGCGCAATGCAAGAACAGGCCAAAAACTGGCCAAAACGGCCCAAAAACGGGCCAAAACTGGCCATTTTTGGCTGCGCGAGCGAGCGGCGAGCGGCGGACAGCGAGCGAAGCGAGAGGCAGCACCGTCCCTGCTATATACGAAAGCCCCATCCAGCCCTGTGCCACCCGGGGGGTTCCAGGGTGCTGAGATGGCTGACGTTTTGCTCCGCTCACGACGGTCACCGCACCACGCAAGAACGGACCAAAAACAGGCCAAAACAGCCCAAAAACGGGCCAAAACTGGCCATTTTTGGCTGAGCGAGCGAGCGGTGAGCGGCGAACAGCGAGCGAAGCGAGAGGCAGCACCGTCCCTGCTATACGAAAGCCCCATCCAGCCCTGTGCCACCCGGGGGGTTCCAGGGTGCTGAGATGGCTGACGTTTTGCTCCGCTCTCGACGGTCACCGCGCAATGCAAGAACAGGCCAAAAACTGGCCAAAACGGCCCAAAAACGGGCCAAAACTGGCCATTTTTGGCTGCACGAGCGAGCGGCGAGCGGCGGACAGCGAGCGAAGCGAGAGGCAGCACCGTCCCTGCTATACGAAAGCCCCATCCAGCCCTGTGCCACCCGGGGGGTTCCAGGGTGCTGAGATGGCTGACGTTTTGCTCCGCTCTCGACGGTCACCGCGCAATGCAAGAACAGGCCAAAAACTGGCCAAAACGGCCCAAAAACGGGCCAAAACTGGCCATTTTTGGCTGCACGAGCGAGCGGCGAGCGGCGGACAGCGAGCGAAGCGAGAGGCAGCACCGTCCCTGCTATACGAAAGCCCCATCCAGCCCTGTGCCACCCGGGGGGTTCCAGGGTGCTGAGATGGCTGACGTTTTGCTCCGCTCTCGACGGTCACCGCGCAATGCAAGAACAGGCCAAAAACTGGCTAAAACGGCCCAAAAACGGGCCAAAACTGGCCATTTTTGGCTGCGCGAGCGAGCGGCGAGCGGCGGACAGCGAGCGAAGCGAGAGGCAGCACCGTCCCTGCTATATACGAAAGCCCCATCCAGCCCTGTGCCACCCGGGGGGTTCCAGGGTGCTGAGATGGCTGACGTTTTGCTCCGCTCACGACGGTCACCGCACCACGCAAGAACGGACCAAAAACAGGCCAAAACAGCCCAAAAACGGGCCAAAACTGGTCATTTTTGGCTGCGCGAGCGAGCGGCGAGCGGCGAACAGCGAGCGAAGCGTGAGGCAGCACCGTCCCTGCTATACGAAAGCCCCATCCAGCCCTGTGCCACCCGGGGGGTTCCAGGGTGCTGAGATGGCTGACGTTTTGCTCCGCTCACGACGGTCACCGCGCCATGCAAGAACGGACCAA